>NW_008682308.1:16312-18384 GCF_000695815.1 Acanthisitta chloris
TCCCCCGAACGAGGTGGTCTCCCAGGATCTCCTCTGCTGCTGCTGCCATGCCCAGCACAGCTTTGCCAAAACCCACCAGGTACAGGTTCCTGTTCACTGGAAAGACCTGGCCCTTTACCAGCAGCTGAGGGCACTCATCTCCCTGGAGCTTTATAGCTCTCTTCAGCATCGGAGCCGGACGGACAGTGCCCACCGCGCTGCGGAAGAGGGACAGTGCGTGCTCACGGAGGGACATGCTGCACAGTCTGTGTTGTGTGTGGGGTGGACTTGTACAAACTCTGACAGCACTGGCAAGTCCTGAAGAGATGGGACAGCAGGCACCCTCCAACCTGCAAGGGAAAGTGAACATTTTTGCCAGCAGAAGAGACAGGGCTGTCACAGAGAGAACAGGGGGTCAAAACATGAACCATGGAGCTCTAGCTCCTGTTTTGTCTAGATGAAGGTGCCATATGAACAGCATTTTCAAACTTCTCCGTAGGCAGAAGGAAGGAGGGAAGGACAGTGTCACATTCAAACTACCTGTCAGCTTGTGATTCCCCTGCGATCCCATCACCTCCCGCAGGGAAGGTGAGCTCTGCCAGCCAGCTCCTCCATCACTGTAGCTTTGCCACTGGCAAGCCATCATTTCTATTTGCTCAGCGTTTGACACCTTTCCAAACCGTGGAATCTGCTCTCTGTCCTGCATCTGGGTGGAACAGCTTTTCACTACATTAACTCCCTTCCTCATGCTAGCCAAATGCTGATCTCATTCTCTGGCTGTGCATCACTCCATGTGTCCCTGCAGCATCAGACATGGACTTAGGAGAAACAACAGGCTTGCTGGCTGCCTGATCCCTTGCTGCTCGTGGTCACAGAGAGACCAGTAATGGGGTTTCCTCACCAAACAGCAAATTAAGACAAGACTTCATTTGCCTTTTAGTCCTCTCATTATCCATTTAGAGCCCAAATAAGACTTCAGATCCAGGCAATGTTGCCAGCCGTGTCTGTGAAAGCCCATTTGAGCAGGTCTCCACTGAGCATTAGCATCATATGCAACAGATCTGCGCGTGGACCGAAAGATCTCAGCCGCTCAAGGGCAGATACTTGTCTTGACAGAGAAAAGGCAATCCCTGCCAGCACACACATATCTATTCCCTCCCAGCATTTCTCCTTCCTTCTGTTAACTGGCAAGTTCAGTGCTGGTTTTTCAGGATCAAAGATCCCTGTGATCTGCATCTCTCCTGCTCACGGCAACTAAGGCAGAGTGCCAGGAGGCTGAAGCAGCCGGGGAAACACACACAGACTCATTCAAATTACCTGAGAGAGTTAATCCTCTAGTAAGTGGATGTTTCAGTGCAAGGCCAGTGCTGGCTTCTTCTGGGAGTGCTCAGGAGTCCAGAGGTCTCTTTGTCCTGACAGTCTCATAGCATTGCAAGGTGTTAATCATTAAGCCAGACAAGCTTTCCAACAGCTCTTCTTGGTCTAAATCTGCCTTATTTTGCTGCAGGGACCCAAAGGCTGTACACAAAAAGCCTCTACACAAGCACCTTCTCAGGCAGTGAAACTTGGGCACACTCTGAAATCTCCTGGACAAGAGAGTTGCAGGTAAAACTGCATGAAGAATCAAAGGTTTGCCAGAGAAAGAAACCCACAAATCACTTAAGTTGGAAAAGATCCTTAAGACTGAGTCTAACCATAAATTATTTAATGCTTAGGAGAACAGATTTTAGAAGCAAAACCCAAGGCAGATTAACTACCTGTCTGTACTCCCTTTAGATACTGGTCAGAAGGACTTTTCAATCAGAAGGAGAGAGAAGAATAAAAGACAGCATGTCCTGATCACTTTACTAGACTCTTAATCTTCATGGGCAGCTGATGCTGCCAGAAGTTTAAACCACTGACCCCTCTTACAATGAGGGCCAGAGTAACAGTGCTAACTACAGTAAAGTCAGGTGTGCACCTCTCAGGAACCAAGTGTCCTGGGTTGCAGTGTTGGGGGGTATCCAATGGTATGTATTCTATTATCATCTCCACAAGCTGTTAAAGCAGGTGGGGTAGTGATCCTTATCACCTTGTCCCTCCCTCAGGGCAAT
>NW_008682308.1:18698-24667 GCF_000695815.1 Acanthisitta chloris
TGTCAGGTTATTTTCTGACTCTGTCAGGTTATTTTCTGACTCTGTCAGGTAACTTTTTTTTTTTTTACTGTTGCATTTGTGTTGTTTTGTTGTGTTGTTCATATTAAATTGTACTTCTGATTCAGAGTCTCTCACCGGTTTGCTTTTCAAACCAGCACACCAAGATTAGCATCTCTGTTCCCAGCAGGTCTCTGATTCACCTGGTAGCACACTGCAATCAGAAAAAGGTGTTGCAGAACAGAGGTGCATCATGCCCCAGGTCACCTCTTCTGAGCTGCAGTTCAGGGTTTGCAGAAATCGTTGGAGAAAAAGGCTTAAATGCAGCCAAGGGAGTTTCAGAAAATAAAGCCCAAAAGTTTCAAACAGGTTCTGTCTCTGCCTTGATGTTTCTGTGCATGACTGACCCTGACGACCAGGGGAATTGAACACAACCAGACCTGCAACTGTGGCTCCTGTCACACGTGCCCTCCCGGCAGCTCCGTTCAGCTCCAGCTCCAGACACGACACAGCAGGCGTGAGTTGTGTGAGAGCAATCCTCTCCTACTGGAGCTGGAAAAAATAAATGCCAGCTTAGTTCATCTGGCATTTGTGTACATACTGCTAATGCTTGCTCTGGAAAGCACTGCACTACAATAGCAGGCATGTAATCTGTTTTCTGCACTCTGAACTCAGATTACATTTTAACCATCGAGGACTGATCCAGAGTCTGTGGAAGTCAGCAAGTGCCTTTCCACTGCTTCTCAGGATTTCAGGGCACACTGCCTGCCACTGATCTCAGAGCACAAATGTACACGCAGAATGAATATGGTGTAAACCCCCCCTTGCAGTCAGAGGTTGTCCAACTTTATACCAACACAACCGAGAGCTGAATTTGGCGCAGATCCATTAGCTTTGGAGGTCTTGGTGTGTAACTGCTCCTTGTCAGCTCTTATTAGACATGCAGACTCACTGCAGCCTCCCCTTGGAATGGAGGTGCTGCTAATGATGCCACATTTTTATGTAATTTATTTATACAGTCTCAGGCACTGGGTACTAAATGTCATCAGGGAGCAGCTATAAATCAGTGCTATGAAATCCACTGTAGATATTAACAAAAAAATAAAACTCCTACTCGTTTTACTAGGGCTTTAAAACAAGATCAAGAGAACTGAACATCACCCCAAAGCATAGGCAGCTATGGATAGAAAAATAACCCAAATGGCAGCTCTCAGGCTCCCTCCACAGATGGTGGGTTTGGAAGTGATGTAA
Source organism: Acanthisitta chloris (assembly GCF_000695815.1). Classification (NCBI taxonomy): domain Eukaryota; kingdom Metazoa; phylum Chordata; class Aves; order Passeriformes; family Acanthisittidae; genus Acanthisitta; species Acanthisitta chloris. The sequence goes on from NW_008682308.1 coordinate 19,947, forward strand.
CTGCCCGTTAGCTGCTGCATATTGCACGTGGGGAAATTACACCCTCCCATCCCTGTGTTTTCCTCTTCCCACTGCTGGCTGGGAGGAATCTGGGCTGGGAGAAGGGGCTGATGATGTGACTCATATTGCCTCATGCACTAATCTTTGTTTCTCAGTTTCTCAGGAAAAGGACATAGAGATGAATGAGCCCTTTCCTATACAGATGTGAGGTGACATGCTACAGGCATAAGTGGGGCTCAGGTTTCATGCCTTCCCTTTGTCCCTGCTCGGAATAATTTGGAGTTGGGATATAAGGCAGTCTTTTGAAAAGTTTTCTAGAAGTTTGTACTAAGCTTCGGAGGAAAATGATGCTAAGAATTGCCTGTTCCAAAGAGAGCAGAAGGACTGTAAGGGGTTTAGATTAATCCCCTTTAAATGAAAACTTCCTCAGCTTTCATTGATGAATAATCTACACTCTTATAATAATCTACACACACCATTATAAGCTCTTTCTTCAGAGGGCTCCTCCTAAGCCTGCAGAAATTTCCACTGTTAACTCTCACACCAAAAAGCAGCAAAACCCCAGCTTCTCATTTTCACCTTCTCTGGGAAAAAGGGAGGGAGAGGAGCTGGACTGCGATAAAATACAGGCAAAATGTTCGTTTGCATTACCTTTCATTAACTTTTTAATTAAAGCAATTCTGCAGGCAAGGAGCCAAAGTCAGAGGGAGTCAGAAACAATCCAGCAGTAGGGGCAGAAATGTGGTAAAGCTGCCAAGTAAATTGGATGGTGGCATGAGACCAAATGCACGGACATAGCAGGGCAGAGTCTGAGCCATAAACTTGGAGTCCTACTGGGGAGGAAAACAGTGAACAAATGAGCTGGCCATGCCCATGCAGGGAGAAAAATGAGCCAGCACCTCACTCCATGGCAGGTACCCAAAAGCCAGAAAAATATTCCTTTCTAGGGGCTAGTCTGCCATCGCTGGGCAGAGCTGAGCTATTCCAGGTGCTGTGGTTGGAGGTTTGCTCAAGGATTTGCATCATGGGCTTGTGGTTTCCTTGAAGTTGAGGCAATTGAGTTGTTGCAGGCCAACCCAACCACACACACATCCTGAGCATCTCAGGTGCTGCAAGATCAGAGGATGCTGTATATTAATGAGCTGGAGTGTCTAATTTATCTGAGAACTTCAGGGGCCTAAGTTAGTTTATTTTAAATATCATCAGGATGCTTCTGGATTTCCCCCAGTGTGGCTGGGATTGGTGGCTGGCCCACCATGTACAGGGTCAATTCCCAAACCCCTGAGGGGCTTGGAAAATATTTGAGATGGCACTGGATCAAACCCCAATCGTTGGAGGATAATTTTGAGCTCAAGCCCTACAAGACAGGTTACAGTAGTAAACTCCCAGACACAGCAAGTTTTAACAGTGTCTCTTGCTCCTCGTTTTTCTTGCTGCGTGACTTTCTCCTGGCCTCTCGGTACGTGAATTACCGACAGGCTTGCCGAGGCTCCCTCTTCCATTTCTCCTGCATCGCCAGGGGAGTTTACCTATGAACTACAACAGAGTGGAGATTTTACTGCTTTCAAATCCCTTGTTCCCACTTACTGACACATCTTTTCTATCATTTGATATATCAACTTTAATTTGCCTGCTGAGCCCTGCTCGAACGCAAACTTGCTGCTCCAGATGGTCCCAAAAGCATTGCGAGAAAATTTTCCAGGAGATGCACTGAACCCAGGAGGAAAACAAAGCGGTGAAAGCTTGTTCCAAGTGACTATTCTGGGAGGATTAGATGGGGGATTTTTCAAGACTAATCTCTTTAAATGAAAATTTCAGAATTTGATTAATTTTTTAATCTGCACATGGATTTGCATAAAATTACTGCACTGCCTCATTCACATGTCGTGAAAGAGAAAACATCTGCAGCTAGGATGGGCATTAGGAAGGGTCCAGTGCATGAGTGGGTGTGCAGGGACAGGCTGAGAGGCCCTTTGCCCCCACTCACTGCAGTGCTCCTGCATCCATGGCTGGTAAGGAGGATGAGGGTGGACAGAAGCAGCATGATGAGACCAGAGGGTTCGGCAGACAGGCAAGGGACAAAGTAGATGGAGCCTGAATACCTTTGTTTCAAGAATATGCTGAGCTCTGGGAAACCTGGGAGCCCTAGTTTCCAATACATGTCTTTCTATATGTTTCTTGGAAAAGAAATATGTTGCTCTCATGACTGATTTACTCACCAGGAAAGTGTCAACAGGGTCTCTCAGCCTTTGATGGGGAATGTGGCCTAAGGCCAAGCACAGGGATGATAAGTGTTCACTTCAGCATTTTATATATATAGATCAGTATCATTAGTAAAAAAAATTAACTGGATTTGACATATGCATCTTACTAGTTTTTCTAGGTCACACTCCCTTCACTCCCTATATACCTTTTGGAAATGATTTTCCCATGCACTGGGGATTGCAGGGAGGAAAGATTTTTCACTAAAAATCCTTCTGTAGCTCAACACAGAACACTGCTACCCTGAAGCCAAGTCCATGCCAAGTCTACTTCCTTTCATGCTGTAATTTCTCAAACTCCCTATTCTGAGTCAACTTGAAATCAAAGTTGAGAGTCATTTAAAATACAAGGAAGGATCATAGTATTCTAGAGAAGATGAAAAGCTGCCAGCCTTGAGGACTGGAATAATAGATAGGGGTCGAAATTCAGCACTGCGAAATACAAGGTCATGCACTTTGGGATTAATAGCAGAAAATTATGAGCTCCTCAATTGGAAATAACGTAAGAGGAGAAAGAGCCAGGAATCTTAATCAGTCACAGGATGACAATTACAGCTGCCCTCTGGGCTGAGACAAGAGGCTGTGGGGAAAGCAGAAAGCGGCAGATGTGAACTGCCTGGACTTCAGTGAGGTGTTTGACATCATTCTGTGAGCACACTGAAGTGTGGGCTGGGCAAACATGCTCGCTGGAAACCAGGCTCACCACTGTGCTCAGAGGGCAGAAACCAGTGGCTCAGGGTCCAGCTGACAGCCAGTCATCAACAGGGACTCTGCTGGGGTTTGTGCCACCCCATGGTTTCATGAGTGTCCCCAAGGGTAGCACAAAGTGTGTAATTTGGGGGAAGTGCTGAGCAAAGCACTGCCCAGAGGAACCGTGAGGAACTCAAGGTCAGGGCCCACAGAAACCTCGGGACACTCTGCAAGGAGAAGTGTGACTTTTGGCTGCTGAGCAAGCACAGGTCTGTACTGTGCAGGTTCCAGTGGTATCTAGTACAGAAATGCATAGGTGGAATAGCTGCATTTGATCGATATCACTCAAGCAGCAATTAGACATTTTTTCCATTAACTAATTTTGCAGGGGCATTATCTGTAATTCCTACTTAATATGACATTTTGCTAGGAGATCCAATTATCCTGCCAGCTAAATTCCAGCTTGGTATAAACTGACAAACTAAGTTCCAGCAATTAGGAAGAAAGGCAGGAGAATAAAAAGGAAGCGACAAAATATCAAATCAACAACCCACAGTGTTATACAACTCTAAAACTTAGCTAAGTATTGTAGGTGTTTTGAAGTAAATTGTCTTATGATGGTATTGGTGAGTCACCTCCGGGGCCCACAGGAGATAATCCAGGCTTTGATCCTGCAATTTAGTGTGCAGGAGGCATGTCACTCTGAGCTCCAATACAGCCTCTCATCACACAAAAATCAGTTGTGGGCTCTGAACTGGCCTGGACAAAGGAGCAGCTGACCCCGAGACCCTCAGAAGCAATGAAGGTCTGTTTCGTTGAGTGTCCCTAGACTCTGGTATGAAAACCTTGCCTCTGTTTCAAAGGAAAACCAGGAGAGTCATTCTGAGGAGCCAATCCCAGCATGAAAGGATGAGATCTCTAAACGTGTAAGGGTGAGTTCCAGCAACCAAACAGCAAGGGCTCCACAAGGAAGCTGAGAAAAGGTTTTTGTTACACCAAATAGCACACAGAAGCATTCTGCCCGTGTGAATGACGTGCAGGCAGAGCTTTAGCACAGTCCTTGGGCTTGCTGAGGTTTGACCACATGAGGGCAACAGGATCTAAACACAAAATCAAACTCCATACTGGAGGCTGTGAAAGGAAAATGCAGTTAATGCTCAGGAAGGCACCTGTGGTTTGGGGTTTTTTTCCTTTTGATTCCGAGGTTCTGGGGGACCAAAATGACAAGAATATCTGGGGGTGATCTAAAGTTGAAATAGCAGAAATCTTTGGGGGGTGGGGAGAGATTCTCACAGCTGTTAATACTCCAAAAACACCTCTTTAAGGTGAAACAGATATATAAAATATACAAATATACAAAATACACATGAACAGAGAGCCTGACATCAGGATTTATGACAGAAAGAAGTAGTTCCAAGGTGTCTGCAGCCCCAAAGCCAAGGCGTCTTTCTCAAGGGCTTAAGCATATCCTCTCCTCTTTTCCCTGACAGCTTATGTGGTCTAAAAGCAATGTGCTATAGCTGAGTGTCCTGTGGTACTGCTCGGAGGGCAGTTTTTAAAGGAACAAAAAACTGTGCACTAACTGAACTGCAAGCAGGGAGGGAAGGACGCGAGAGCGACCAGGATGTATGGCAGGGGACGGGGAGCTAACACAGCGGCGCAGCCGGTAGGGACACACGGCGGGCAGGTCCCGCCGGGCCCTCCGTACACGACTCCGCACTAGTTCCCAGGGAGCCGCGGCCGGACGCGTTACGGGGACAGCACGGACAC
>NW_008682309.1:0-870 GCF_000695815.1 Acanthisitta chloris
GCAGAGTTAACATTTGTATAAAACTACATCCTTCAACTCAACTTTCGCTCATTTTCAAACCTGGGGAGAGATTCACCTTGTTATTGCTACAGCTTGGGCCTTCACCTCACACTTTTGCTTCAAGGATTTGCACAGGTATTGTAGCGTTAGTATGTAGAAGCTGTGTGGGAAGGAGCAAGTCCTGCATATTTCTTAGAACCACATATGTTCTAAGCTGGAAGAGTGATGGTAGGTCCCAAGAGGGCAAGGTGAGTGGAGGGATGAGAACTGTATGCATTAGCTCCCTCCATTTAGTTTTGGATTGTATGGCAAGTACAGGCCAGTTGAGCCAGTGGAGAGACTATTCTCAGAAAGTCCACATGCAGTCACTGAGTTCATGTGCTATGCTTTTGGCAAGTGACAAGTCTATAACTCTCTAAGCACTAAGTAGTGTTCTGCACCTCTGCAGAATTGACTACAATTAAATCCTGAGCTTTGAAATATACACACTTAGTGTTCTTCTGTTGTTCAGTATTTATGACTTCAGGCATATCCTCCTTTCTGGTTTGAACTAGTGTTTGTGTATAAGTTTTAAAGAGAACCAATTTGACTAAAAACAAAGGAATATTCTAAAGGAATTCTAAAATAGAGAAAAAGAAAACAAAAGATTTGAGTATTTTTGCTGATCTAATAGTATGTTTTTTCAATATATTAAAAAAAAAAAAAAAACAAAATAAATCCAAAACAAACAACAAGACCCCCAAACCAAAACCAGACAAAGAACCAAAGAACCCAAAAGGTTCTAAAATGTCAGTATGCAGCTTTAGTTGGTACATTATAAAATGCAGAAGACATGTCAGAATTTCTTAAAGGATATGATTTCTGTGGTAA
>NW_008682309.1:894-14315 GCF_000695815.1 Acanthisitta chloris
AGCCAAAAGTTGATGAATATTCTTGTTTTCATTTTTAGTCATCAAAATTGTGATAGACAAATACCTTCCTACCTCAAATTAAAATGCTTTGTTATATAATCTGTGTCTTGATCTTTAGTATTTATATTATATATTGTATCCATATATTATATATGGCTCTTTGATTTTTGAATTTTGGTAGGTGTCAACTGTCACTGTTTTTATTGAATGAACTTACTCAATGGCATTACCAAAGGTAGCAGTAGTTCATCTTTCTTGAGATTCTACTAGCATCACTGTTTTGTTTAAGTTGCCCACAAGTTTACCGCCCTGTTCAATGTGGTGGCTGAGCAAATTGTCTTTGCAAAACTCCCTGCCATTCATCTGCTTTCCATGGTTAAATATAAAGGAGCATTCTATGTGGCTTATATGTTGCCAGAGCTTTAAGTTTGTTTGGCTGAGAGGTGAGGCCAACGTTGCTTGTTATTTGTTAGTGAAGCACTGGTGTTCTCAGTGTCACTGCTGCTGTTTTCTCTTTGTGTTCTGGAAGAAAGATGTGTATAGTGGGTCTGGGTTTCTGTTCGTTAGTTGTTTAATATAGTCTGCAAATGTGGAGAGGGAAGAACAAAACCTTTTTGCAAAGCAGGATGGACAGAATTCTTTCATATGGACTGATTTTACTTTATTTTTAATCACTTCTTTATACGTGATTTGTAATGCATCTATGAGTAGCACAACATTAATTTCTCCTAGAAATTAAAAGGTCTATATTGGTAGCAATGTTCATAGAAAAGTAGGAAATCACAGATGTTTGTTTTCTTTCCCCTGAAGTCGTGTTTAAATTCATACCCTGTTGCCTTGTTTAAGTTGCAGCTCTGAATGCAGTGATGGAGAGTGCTCGTCGTGTGTGCCTACCTATTTTACTGCTGCAGAAAAGGAGCAGTCCTCGAGTGATGAAAGCTGGGAGACTGTCCCCGGCAGACAGGAATGTGACCCTGAAGTACAGAGCAGCAGCAGTGTTGGAGATGAGGAGAACACATGCTTCTGTTTCCAGGAAGGGTATGGCTTCATTTTGTTACCGAAGTTCCTGTCAGCAGTAACAGCAGTACACATGACACTACACAGAGTAACATCTATTCTAAAAGAAATTACTATACCAGTAACAATCATTTGCCTACATCACAGTAATCTGAGTAGTATGTATTTCAAAGCTGGGAAGAAATGGCATGCCATGCAAACAGTTCTATTTAATGAAACAGAACTAATGAGAGGGCATTGAGATGTGGTGCCAGTATGGCTAGTAGACTCAATATTCCAACTTTGCAAAGCCAGTTTAGACAAGTTAATTGTAAAGACATATATATGTTACATAAACATATTCTGATATTGCTTAGTACTCCTTGAAAAGCACATGTTTATATTTTGCTTTTTTGCTGCTCTCTATTTTCTGCAGCTCTATCAGTGATTAAAGTTAACTTACTTGCTATAGTCCATATAACTTACGTCTTTTTCCGGTCGTTCAATGCTTTATAAGCTGCAGCAGCCTTCCTTGCAAGGCAGAATTTGTAGTCATGTATAGCCAAGGAAAGTGTTTGGGTTTATTTTGTCTAAGCATCTAATATGGCCTTCATTTTGGATCTTGATAAAGCGACAAGCCACTCCTAAATGTTCTTGCAGCTTCTTCCACTCTTAGGTAGACAGCACCTGTTGGCAAGCAGTCCAGTTTGCTGCAACTGCTCTTTTAGTATTACTGTCTCTTGAGGTTTGGAGAATTAGTGTGAAAACTTTACTTAAACTCGTCTGTTTCAGAACAGCAACAATGGATCTGTGTACTCTTTAGTTTTGCTTGATGTGAACGGCCTGCAAATATAGATTTTTAATGTAATTCCTGTTTCTTTGCCCTTTTACTAGGAATCTGAGGCTCACAGCCCAGTGGCTCTAAACATCTTGGTGACTTCTGCTCTTCTAGAGTCTTTCTCCTTATGGAGATAGATCTTAATCCAAGTACCCGCTCTTTGCGTTTGGGTCAAGCTGTGCCATGAAGGCTGTTACAGAGTGTCAAGACAGTCCTTTTTAGTGGCATTAGGAACTTGGAAATCAATAAGAAAATGTTTAGCACTAAATTTTCTAGCCCTGACAGGGATACTGCCTGTAGTAGGGAAACTGCAAAGCAAGCTACTGACTGTACTGCTGGCCTTGGCATTATACAAATAACGTTGCCACAGAATCATGGGTGTTACTAGATTCTGAGTCTGAAGCTGGTAACACTGGGTGTTCCTTGGATTTTTGTAGGAAATGCTGAATTCCTAACCTGGGACACTGCAGTCGGGAAAATATACCTCTTCAGTCTTTGTAGGATGCTAAGCTTTTGTTGCTTACATGTGTTTGTAAATTCTCTTCGCTTTTTAGTTTTAGATTTCTTTTATTTAAAGGGTACATACATTATTGGAGGAAGGAGAGGCTACTTGGTTACAGTATCAAGAAGAAACAGAAAGCAGCAGTGATGAGGAATATGATCCAAGTAATAATTTTGTGAATCCTGGATTATTCCTGGTGAGTGGAACTAACAACCTTGATGATGACTCCAGTGGGAGTGAAGACCTGGATGTGGAGTGGAGGTATGCATTTCATAGTTGTCTGCATTAATTTCAGAGCTTTTGTACTTACTATTTTGTTTCTTATGTAAGATGTCAAAAGTACTCCTGACTATCAGTATGCAGTTCTTCAAAGGCTGATAATCTCAGTTTTAAGGTACTTTGAGAAAATTCTAGTGCCCTAAATATTCAAGGGCTGCGTGTACTTTTAAAATTAATTTTCCAGTTGATAAGTATAGTTAATTTCCAAGTGGAAGTATAACGAAAGTTAAGCAATGTAAATGTAATCAGCATTCAAGTCAGTCCTGTTTTATAATTGGTCTTTTCCTCCTTTGCATTGGGTGTAAGTTAGACATTATAAGCCTATTTTATTACTTTTGGAAATGCCATACACTTACCTAATATTATCATAATTTTGAATGCTTCATTCAATTTTCTGTCATTAGATTACTGAAGAATATTGCAATAAATTTATTGTAAAAGTTCTGCAAATACCAGGAATAAAGTGATTGAAGCCACATTCACAGCCTAATCCCCGAATAGTATAATGGGTTTGTTTTATAATAAGAGTGAGCTAGACAAAAGACTTTCCAGTGAGAGATGTAATGCTTGCTCTCTTCTGCTTATTGAAATATAAGCTACAGTGTAAACATACCAAAACTACTGGTATTTTCTCCTTCTGAAGTTATATTGTGGAAAAGCATAGGAGGGACTAATGCATGAGAGTCCAAACTAGAAGCAAATCATGTGGTGTTAGTGTCAGGCTGTAAGCTATCAATCGAATTGTATGATAGGGATAGAAGCTTTTTTTTAAGCATTGGAGGTTAGCCTTGGTAAGGTTCCTAATTACTAAAAGTAGAAAGATGATGTAGAGCCTGTGTTGAAGCAGTTAGTGAAGGAGTGCAGCTTGTGGGAAAGATGCACAGAGAAGCAGGTTTATACTGATGGACTGCAGTCTGTGGAACAGACCCCATACTAGAGCAGGGAAACAGTGTGAGGAGGAGGTAGTTGCAGAGAGGAGCTACCATGAACTGGGCACAACCCCTGTCCCTGTCCCTCTGCCCTGCTTTTGGGGTAGGGGAACATAGAAGAGTCAAGGGTGAAGGCATGAAGTTGAGACTGGAAATAAAGGGAGGACTAAAGGGAGAAGTGGTTTTTGTTTCTCACCATCCAAATCCATTTTTATTGGCAACAAATCTGTGGAATCATAGAGCAACCTAAGTTGAAAGGAACCTCAAAAGATCATCTGGTTCAGCCTTTCCATTAAACTAAGGTTTTCCTTAAGTTGAGTCTATTTTGCCTGTGGTGGTGATTGATGACTGATCTCCCTACTTTTATCTTGACCCGTGAGCTTTTAGTCTTACATGCCTGTCCAGTTGAGGTAGGGGAGTGAGAGATCCGCTGGCTAGGTATCTGGCAGTTATTGACTGGTGGTGTGCAATGGTTTGTACCCAGCCCTCGTGTCACCATTATTAACTTTGAAATTAAGACCATGTCTCCTAACTCATGTTTTTCAGAACACTTGATGAGTTTGGCCTGGGACTTGAGCAAGCTGTTTCTTACACAGAACCTCAAATTTTGACATTATTGACACTAGAGGAAGGCTTAGATGCTGTGGAGGTATGAAATTTTTTTTGGTGGTCTTATATCAGTAATGTTGTGACATACATGTGTGCTGGTTTGAAAAGCAAACCAGTGAGAGACTCTGAGTCAGAAGTACAATTTAATATGAACGTAGTCCGATTAAATGGTGCTGCAGTCCTCCTGGAGTGATGGGTCTGTTGGAGCAGTGATCCTGCAGATCTGGTTCTCTCCTGAAGGTCCAGCAGCAGCTCTTGTCCTCTGGGAATCCAGCAGGCAAAGGGCTACCTGTGCTGGTCCAAACCCCGGCTTATATCCCTGTGAGCATGTTTGGCTCCCCACCCCTGGGGTGAGTCACCTCACAGTGGGACAAGGCGATAAGGATCACTGGGAGGATGTGCCATGCGTGGGTCCTTGACAGCCCATTAATCAGAGACAGCCCCTTGAGGGACCCATCATGATTGCCCTGAGGGGAGGGACAAGGGGATAACCCCCACCTGCTTTAACAGCTTGTGGAGATGATAATAGAATACATACCATGGATACCCCCCACACTGCAACCCAGGACAACATGTTTATTAAGGAATCCTTTTTCAACATACTCTGAAAATCAGGGAAAAATATTTCCCTGTGTTAGCTTGAGTTTGCAGGTCTGCAAACTGTGAAAATTAATGTTGAAAGTTCTTTTAAATGATGTGTTGCAAGAAGTCAGTGATCAGTGCCTACTCCTTTTAGAATATGTATTTCTTAAAGAAAACAAAGTTACTGATTTCTACCAGTGTAAACATATTTCATTTAATTTACTCTAAAGAATTTTTCCAAATTCTCTACATAACAAAGGAAAGCTCATCCTTGTATGTGTGCTTGTGAATTCTCCCAGCTTTTTTTTTTTTAAGAGTATGTTTGGATGTCTCATACTTTTATTTCTCAGTAGAAGATTTTTCTGTTTGACTCTCTTGCCTCTGTGTTTTTTAAAAATTTAAAACACCCACTCTAAACAACCCCAAACAAACAATAACAAACAAAACAAAAAACCCTAATCAGAAAACAAACCACACAAAAGAAGAAAAGCCTTTCATCTTTAGCTTTTTCTAGCCCCATTTCATCTGTCTAATTTTGAATGAACCAAAACGTTTATTATCAAGAACCAACACAGTTATGATCTTTGTCTTTCTGTGTGATTTGATGTTGGTCAATGTCAGAGTAAATAGAGAGCTAGCAGAAATCCAGTTTGACGTAATGTGACAATTCTTGCACTGCTAGAAATCTCTCCTGCAGGGTATTTGTCAAAAACGATGTGTAGACATATAATATGGTGTTACAACAATTGAATGTTTTGTGGGTGACATAAGTTCAGGGCGGCAAGGGGCAGTTTGACTACTAGCACCCACTTTAAAGCGGTAAACGGGGCAGACTGTATGTCAGTGTGCTTGCAAACAAAATACCAAGGGCACTTTGAAGTGCTTTCTGAAGCTGGCAGACAGTGGAAGAATCATAGATAATGTATTTTTGTTCCATGGATCTGTGTAAAATCAATGATTTTTTTAATAAGCATCACAGGTGCTTTCCAAGGGGGTAAAAGCTGGCGGTCATGCAATTTTAAGGTATTGTGCATTCCCCAAGGTGGCAATGTGAATGGCTGGCTGGGAAGGTGATGTAATGATGCTTGTGCCACTGGGAACAGTGTGTCATTGAACACTATTGCCACGGAGATAGATGACTACAAAGGTAGTTATTCTGTAGTACCTGTAGCACAGGTCACTGTGCGTGTTGGACAAGAGGGAAAGCCAATTCCCATAAATAGTATTTGTGCTTGAAACTATCGCTTAAGGGTCTGAAGTGTTCTGGTGGGCATAGAAGTCTGGCATATTTCAAATTAGTCTGCAAAAAATGGTAGCTGAATAGTAAAAGAAACAGTTAAATATTGACAGTGACCGAATGGACAACAGGTTTTGAGTAAGAATTCCAGATATTACCTCCAGATCGCAAGCAGAATAGAGAGTACACCTCTTCTCAGTATGAAGATGGTTACTAAAATTGTTCAGAAGATAAGAGCAAAATAATTTACTGTACATATGAAATACTTAACAGCAATGTGACACAATAAGGCAACCAAAATTCAAGTGTATCTTAGTTGGAGAGGAGGGGGCGGGGAGTTCTGTCCCAATTAATTGTGACATTTTGAGGGGAGAAGTAGTGTACATATTAAATACTTGTTTTAAAAAGCTATGTTCTGTAAGACTCTGGGTTCCTAAAAGTTAATAAATGGTATTTTTTAATTTTTTTCTTATTTTTAAGGAAACTGCTTAGCTTTCCTTTGTCAGCAGTATAGAACAGGTTGGTTGTCTCTGCAGCATCAGTGACTTAATTTATGACTATTTTCTATGTGCCAGTTCACAGATGTGAGGAGCTCAAACCCCTGTAGGCTGCAGCACTCTTGTTTGTAAAAGAACAATGTCCAGTATTTGGTTTATGGTGCATGGGGAAGTAAGTAGTCACACAAGTAATAAGAAGAAGGAAAGAAAGATATCTTTGAAGATACAGACTTGCCTAATGAAAACAGGCACCACTTTGCTCTGCTTTGTTTTTGAACATGTGATTTTAAGCATCAGAATCATTATAAGGATTTCTGTCTATGATGTTGCTTTTGTGTAGGTTTCAAAAGCAAGCAATACAGTGTTTTCTGTTGAGCATACTAATAGTGGGTGTAGACAGATAGGTTTGACACACAGGTAATATTGCATCCTTCTGTCTGCCTGGGATCTTATCTAATTTTTCTAGCTATAGTAGTTAATCTAAGTAAGCATAGTATTTTTATCTACTGTCTATTCTCAGACCATTGAAACTGTAGCAAAAAAACACCTTACAAATACTAAAATACTGTTAGTAAGGTAGTGTTGACTGCAGTAGCCGAATTGAATGTTTGTAAGGTCTTAGATTGGAGTAGTGTACCTATTTTGCAAGGGAACTTGCATACTGTGTGAGGGATAACTGTCCCAGGATTTTGTTTAAACTGGCAGACTTATAGATGAGAATACATGTGACAGTAGGAGGAGTGAACGTTTACCTGTTAGCTCATCATGATCTCTGCTGCCACAAACACTTGACTGTTGGTGTAAACCTGTTAGTTTAGGTCTATGGTAGGATGGTTGCTGGAGCTGCCTTGTCCCTATGATCAAAATGCAGGTGTGTTGTCGAGTTGAAGCTCAAGTAGCTTCAGAGAGTTTCAGAAGAAAAACTACTGAAGAGGTTTCTGTATAATCCAGTGTTTCTCTGGTGTATATAGCTTTTCAGATAAGTGTACCCCCAACATTACAGAAATATCAAGTTATATTATACTTTTTACTAAGAGTTTCATGGCCATTAGAATATATAATTTTCCAGCTGATTAGACCAGTAGGTAGTTGTACTTGAGGGGTGTGAATAATTAATTTAGGATATGAATTCAGTGCTTCTGTGTTCTTGGCTCTTCAGTTTCAGTTTGTTTTGCTGTTCAGACAGGTATATCATTGCATTTTATATTAGTACATTTCTTAGTAAATGTAGCCAAATATTCCGAGTTCTGTGTTGCTTTTTTTTAACTGGATATCCTTTCAGTGTCTTAAGTGGTTGAATGTATGATGTAAACATCAAATATACCTGCTGTAGGCATGTGGTGAAAAAACTAAGTTTAAAACAAAGTTACTTCAGAGCCTTATGTCTGAATAAAGATGAGAAATGTCTGTGTGGATCCTGGTTTTACTCTCTGGAAGCTGTCATTGGAAGTGTAGCCAAGGTACTTAATATTTTTGTTTGTGCTTGAGTAATTCAGTAGTTGAAGCCAGGAAGGATATTAATGAGGCTTTTATTTTCAGAAAGCCAAATATAATGCCGGTTTTGTATCCGCAAGCTTTATTGCATTTTTGACTTGCTGCCTTTTCTGTAACTTTATAAAATTCACAAATGTTCATTAGAGAATAAGTTGTGACTCTGTCCTCATACTCTTAAGAATGCTTAAAAAAACCCAAGCCGTTACTGTTTTGACCTTCAGTTTCACCTCTTTCATTACAAAAATAAAAATGATGTAATGATTAGTCTGACAGACGTAACTTCCATTTAAGAAAGTAATACTGTTGAACTGGATTCCTTTTCTTGCTTGTTTTTTTTTTTACATAAAATGTTTTTTGTGAGTAAGATGACTTGGTCTCTGCTCCCCCCTTTCAGGCTGCTCTGGCACAGTTGGAGTCTCTCGCAGTTAATGCTGAACGGACTCATCCACCAGCTACTAAAAAAACCATAGATGGTCTGCCACAGATCAGTGTCACAGGTGACTACAGTGGTATGGAAAAATAAAGAAAAAGTAATTTCCAGAAAATTTGTAAGAACAAATTTAACTTTCTGTAATACCATAGATGCAGTATTTAAATATACTTACTGTGCAGTGCTGTTTTAAGAGCTTTTGGATCTTGAGTCAGACTGAATATAATTTTGATCAGTTTGGAAAACTAATCTTTACTGGAGTTAGGCTGATTAGATATTGTAATCATTAATGATACTGTTGATAATGTATGTGTTTTAATTTGAGCTCATCTTTGGTGTAAAACAAGATACTAATGCTTTTTCTTCATCACAGGTTTAGGTGAAGAGCAGTGTTGTGCTATCTGTTGCAGTGAATATGTGAAAGGTGAAACTGTGACAGAGCTACCTTGTCATCATTTATTTCACAGACTTTGTGTAACTCTTTGGTTACAGAGAGTAAGTACTACATGGCTGGCGGGAAGGTTGTGTGGGTTTTGTGTCTTTGCATTCTTCTGGGAAGAACAGCTTTTAACTTACTGAAAATGTGGAACGAAATATGAAAAAAATGGCTATTAATTTTATGCATTGTGGAACCAAATTCTGGTGCATAAGAGGAAAGAAATTTATTTCTCTAGTCACCTGAAGGGCAGTTTCTGCAATAGGGGGGATGTTTTTTTGTGAGGAAAAATAGTTTGCTTTTAGTCAGAATGAAAGAAATGGTTTAGTTGTTTCGTTCTGAGAAAAGCTTTTTTTACTGTACTCATGCCTTGAAGTAAAGAAGACAGCTTGTTTTCTCTGCAGAGCAAAGGGTCCTCTCTCTTGCCACAATATCAGGCCCATTTGTGGTGACAGCTAAGGCTGGTGGGAGAAATACTGAAATGCGTGTAGATTAACATTTGAAAATTACCTGCAGTAATCCTGTGTTGTATTAGATTTCATAGTCTGTAATCATTTTCCTTCCAAATGTCTTAAAAAGGCTTGCATCATATCAAGGCTAGACTAAAAGAGCTGTAACTAGTGAACTGATACGGTTTTTTTTCTTGGCACTTGCACTCTCCTTTATGTGGAATGAGCCTGGACTTGGTAGTTCTCAGCAAGTTTACAGTATAACACATCAATTCCTCATGAGTGTAAGAGAAAGATTAATTGATTTGGACTAGGGAGGTCCTACCAGAACACCTCTAGTATGGAGAGTTCATGAGTTTATAGGGTTTTTTACCTCGATAATGTTGATTACCATGTTGATTTTTCTTGTTTTGTATCTCTTGCCTTATTTTTGCTGTCACAGTAAACTGCTCTTGCTGGAAACTAAGACAAAATACAACTGGTTAGATTTGAGCTGTACCTACATTATTGTAAACCCTTTTCTCAAAAAAAGAAATTCCACCTGTGTAATCAATGCTTTGAAGAGGAACTTGCAGAGAGCCCAATATATTTGCTGTGTAACTGGTGTAAAAACAAACAAGGTTTTCTTCTGAGACCGTTAAGTCTCTTAGCACCAGGTAGCTATCCAGTCAAATTTGAGTTTGAGACAGTGTTGTTGTGAAGACACTAAATACTTCATAAATAATAACTTTTAGCTTTTTAATAAAATTGAATGCTAACTGTGCCAATGACCAGGTATTTTTTTCTCTTTTTTCAGTCAGGAACATGCCCCGTTTGTCGTCATGTTCTTGCACCTGTGCTTCCTGAAGATGAGGATAACATTGATAGTGTATCTGATTGATTCAGCATCTTTTCTTCTCAGCACTACAGGACCTTCAAGCTAGGGTCTGAAATCTGCCTCTAAAATAAAGTTTATCACTTGAAGCAAAACTATGAATTTTGCCTGTTTAATTACAATGTGAAAACAATTCTGTATAAAATGCTGTACTAGAATCATGGAATGGTTTGGGTTGGAAGGGACCTTAAAGATCATGTAGTTCCAACACCCCGCCATATGCAGGGACACTTCCCACTATACTGGTTTGCTCAGGGCTCCATCCAACCTGGCCTTGAACACTTCCAGGGATGGAACTTCTCTCGGCAACCTGTGCCACTGCCTCACCACCTTCACAGTAAAGAATTCCTTCCTAATATCTAGCTTAAACCTGCCTTATTTCAGCTTGAAACCATTCTCCTTGTCCTCTCACTACATGCACTTGTAAGTAGTCCCTCTCCATCTTTCTTCTAGGCTCCTATCAGGTACTGGAAGGCTGCAGTTAGGTCACCCCCAAGCTTTCTCTGCTCCACATCTGAACAAACCCAACTCTCTCAGCCTTTCCTTGTAGGAGAGGTGCTCTAGTTCCCTGATTGCTTTTTGTGGACCTCCTCTGGGCCTGCTTGAGTATGTCCATGTCTTTCTTTATGCTAATGACCCCAGAGCTGGGTGCAGCCCTCCAGGTAGAGTCTCAGTCAGAGCAGAGTAGGAGGAAGAATCCCCTCCCTCTATCTGCTGCCCACACTGCTTCTGATGCAGCCCAGGACACAATTGGCTTTCTGGGCTTCAAGTGGATATTGCTGGCTTGTGTCCAGTCCCTCATCCATCAGTACCCCCTAAGTCCTTCTCAGAAGGGCTTCTCTTCATCAGTTCATCTCCCAGCCTCTGTTGATACTGGGGGTTGACCTGACCTGAGTGCAGCAGCTTACACTTGGTCTTATTAACCCTCATGAGATTCCCAAGCACCCTCTTCCTGAGCTTGTGCAGGTCCCTGAGGATGGCATCCCATCCTTCAGGTGTGTCAAGCTTGGTGCCATCTGCAAATTTGCTAAGGGTGCACGTGATCCCTTTGTCTGTGTCATAAATGAAGATACTAAATAACACTGGTTCCCGTATGGACCCCTGAGGGACATCCATCACTTGTCCTTGATACCCATTGGGACTGAGCTGTTGACCACTATCTTCTGGATGCAATTGTCCAACCACTTTCTTACCCATTCAAGAGTCCACTCATCAAATCCATATTGCTTCAATTTACAGAGAAGGATGTTGTGGGGAACCATGTCAAAGGCTTAACAGAAGTCCAGATAAATGACACCTGTAGCCCTTCCTTTGTCCACTGGTGCTGTCCTCCATCATGGAAGGTGACTAGGCTGGAAAGAAGGAAAAAGCAAATGTAAAGAATAAGTTTGTTTCTCTTCAAGGTTTATGTTGTCTATATATACACTAATATGGCATTCAAATTCTGGTAAGTTTTGAGAGGATGCATTATTTGTTTTGGCTATCAGACATAGAGGTAACAGATTTTTCCTACACAGCAAATGGCTATTAAAAGACCTTCCCTGCAAGTCAAAAAGAAATTTCTTAAGGTTTTGGATAATGTTACCTCTAAGCTGCCTGGTAACAGTCACAGCTCTGCGGACACCTTCCTTGTTGTACTATGCAGAAAGCTCCTGTTTTCTCCGTTGTTTCCTTACTCTGTGCTTGACTGAACACCTGAGGAAAACAAATTTCTATTTTTTTAATATAGAAAAGCTGAAAAATGCAATTGTTCTTAAAAAATATAACGCCCTACAAGCCATGTAAGCTGTTTTATCTATCCTATGAAAAGTTTGAATCAGAGTGGTTTGGGTTGAAAGGAACCTTACAGATCATCTAGTTCTAATCTCCTTGCAGTGGGGAGGGACAGTTTCCAGAAGACTAGGTTGCTCAAAGTCCCATCCAGCCTGGCCTTGAACACTTCTGGGAATAAAATGTTCACAGTATCTCTGGCTGACCTATTCCAGTGCCTCACCACCACCATTCTTAGTAAAGAATTTCTTCCTAAGATCTAACATAAACCTACTGTCCTTCAGTTTAAAAGCCTTACCTTTCTTGTTACCACGAGACTCCATGATAAAAAGGTTCCCCTGCTCTTCACTGTAGCCCTCCCTTTAGGTAGTGGAAAGCTGCTCTGACATCTCCGTGGAGCCTTCCCTTCTCCAGACTGAACAACCCCAACTCTGTTAGTGTGTCCTTATAGTGTAGATGCTCCAGTCCCCTGATCATTTTTTGTGGACGTCCTCTGGGCCTGCTTGAGCATGTCAAAGCTCTCCTTATGCTGACGGCTCCAGAACTATACACAGCTCTCCAGGTGGTGTACTCCTCACCAGAGCAGAGTAGAAGGACAGAATATCTCCCTCAACCTTCTAGCTGTGCTGCTTCTGATGCAGTCCACTATATTGTTGGCTTTTTGGGCTGAGTGCACATTGCTGGGTCATGTTAGCTTTTCATCATCCCACACTCCCAGAAATCATCGTCAAGGCTGCTCTCAATCCGTTCTCTGCCAAGGCTGTATTTGTGCTTGGAATTGCCCTGGCCTAGGTGCAAGACCTTGCACTTGGCCTTCTTGAACTTGACGAGGATCGCACATGAGGCCCCTCTCAGGCCTATCCAAGTCCCTCTGGATGACATGCCTTCTGCACCACGCAGTTTGGTATCATCAACAAACTTGCTCAGGGTGTGCTAGATCCCACTGTCCATGACACTGACAACGATGTTAAGCAGTGCCGGTCCCAGCACTGACCCCTGAGGAACACTGCATGTCCCTGGTTTCCACCTGGACATCAAGCCATTGACTGCAGCTCTTCGAGTGTGATTGTCCAGCCAGTTCCTTTTCCACTGAGTGGTCTGTCTGTCATATGTGTGTGTCTCCCATTTAGAGCCAAGGATATTGTGTGGGACAGAAGTCAAGGGCTGCTCTCAGAGCTATGGAGTCCTGGATGCCATACTATGCTTTTTTTCTGCTGTCAGCACAAATTTCTGTTTGAGTGCACTGTCCAGCTGGGTTGAAATCTTCTGGCCTGTTTGTCTTTCCATTCCCTTTAATTTCCTTTTGTCCTCCTTGTAACTCCTTTGTAAGCTGCAGAATTCTGCAACCAATCTCACTACTTGGACTAGAAATAGAGACAGAGCACCATGAAGTAACTCCTTAGGCCTTAAAGAATCCAGTTCAAAACCACCTTTCTTTTTGAATTCTGTACTGCTTTTCTGTAGATTGCCTTTGAGATATAGCCTCTAAGTTGTTTGTC
>NW_008682310.1:0-2290 GCF_000695815.1 Acanthisitta chloris
AAAGAAGGTACAAGGGGAGGATGAGGTCCCTACCTCACCTCCTCCCTATATACCACCTCAGCCACCGCTGCCACCCGTAACACCTCCCCCTTCGGCACCAGAGCAGTTTAGGGATTCGGATTTTGCGCGGACTCGGAGCCGAACCCGGAAAGAAAGAAATGAGAATAGCTTGTACCCCTTAAGGGAGGTTGCTATGGGGGGAGCCCAGCCTGGCATGGGATATGTATCTGTCCCCTTAAATTCAGAGGATGTTAGAGAGTTTAAAAAGGAGATGGGGAATCTATTAGATGATCCATTAGGAGTGGCAGAATGGGTAGACCAGTTCCTAGGGCCTAATATTTATACTTGGGGTGAAATACAAGCAATATTAAATACAAGCAATATTAAGAATTTTGTTCACGGCTGAGGAAAGAAACATGATTCGGAGGGCTGGAATGAGGATTTGGGATCAGCAGCATGTGCAGGGTCCTGCTGCAGATATTAAGTGGCCTTTACAAAGGCCCAATTGGAACAACCAGAATGATGTGGACAGGGGCCATATGCAGGACCTATGAACAATCATTGTTCAGGGGATAAGGGAAGCAGTCCCCTGGGGTCAGAATATAGGTAAAGCCTTAAGTGAGCACCAGAAAAAGGCCGAAAACCCCATTAAATGGCTAGAAAGATTAAGGAAAAACCTCCAACTGTACTCAGGATTGGACCCTAATACACCAGTGGGGGAAGCTTTAGTAAAGACTCAGTTTGTGGCCAAATATTGGGAAGATATACGGAGGAAATTGGAAAAGCTAGAGGACTGGCAGAACTGTGGACTAGATGAGTTGCTAAGAGAAGCTCAAAAGGTATATGTGAGAAGAGAGAACGAGGTGCATAAGAAGCAAGCCAGAATGGTGGTAGCAGTAGTTCAGGAGGCGCAAAAGGAGACTGCTCGGCAAAAGGAGTTTAGGCTAAGGGGGGGTGAGACTGAGGGTGCGAAGCCCCCAGGGAGAAGGCAAAGAGAACCGATAAGCTGTTTCTACTGTGGAAAGGAAGGACATGTTAAGAAAAGTTGTAGGAGAAGGATGCAAGATGAAAAGATGTTTCAGGAGGACTAGGGGTGTCAGGGGCTCTATTTGCTGGGGACCCGAAAACAAACTGAGCCCTTGATAAAACTTAAAGTGGGTCCCCAGCAACAAGAAATAGATTTCTTAGTGGACTCAGGAGCAGAAAGGTCCACAGTTCAAGAGCTGTCCTGGGGATGCAGTATATCCTCAGAGACAGTTCAAGTCATAGGGGCAAAAGGGGTCCCTGTAATAAAAGAGGTAATGCTATAAAGTAAGTCTAAATTGGAGTGGGTTCGTTGCTGTTAGTACCTGAGGCAGACTATAATCTATTAGGAAGAGATTTAATGATTGAATTAGGAATAGGACTAGAAATTATGGATGATAAATTAAAGATTCGATTATGTCCCCTAAGGACAGTAGATGAAAGAAAGATAAATCCTGAAGTGTGGTATACCCCAGAAACTGTTAGGAAATTGGACATCGAACCATTCAAAGTAACAATCACCAATCCTGAAATACCTGTTCGTATAAGGCAATATCCACTGTCCAAAGAAGGGAGGCAAGGATTGAAGCCTGAGATTCAGAGGCTTCTCAACAAGGGATTGCTAGAACCCTGTATGTCCCCTTATAATACCCCCATACTTCCAGTGAATAAGGCAGACGGGACATACCGGTTAGTGCATGACTTGCGGGAGATCAATAGAAGAACAGTAGCTCGTTTTCCTGTGGTAGCAAACCCCCATACACTACTAAGCCAATTAAGCCCAGATGACCAGTGGTATAGCGTAATAGACCTAAAAGACGCCTTTTGGGCATGTCCCTTAAAGGAAAAATGCAGGGACTATTTTGCCTTTGAATGGGAAGATCCTGACACTCATAGGAAACAACAACTTAGGTGGACTGTGTTACCTCAGGGTTTCACAGAATCTCCTAACTTGTTTGGGCAGGCTTTGGAGCAGATGTCAAAAGGATATGAGCTGGGAAAAGATGTCACCCTGGTTCAATATGTAGATGACTTACTTTTAGCAGGAAAAAATGAGGAAACAGTCCGACAAGAGAGTATCAAATTGTTAAACTTCTTAAGCTTACAGGGGTTAAAGGTGTCCAAACCAAAATTGCAATTTGTGGAGACAGAAGTCGCCCTAGAACAGATGTTAAAAGGATATGAGTTGGGAGAAGGTGTCACCCTGGTTCAATATGTAGACTATTTACTTTTAGCAAGGAAAAATGAGGAAACAGTCCGACAAGAG
>NW_008682311.1:0-9561 GCF_000695815.1 Acanthisitta chloris
TACCGCACCTTGGCTGTGCAATGTCTCACCTACCCGCTCATCTGGGAAGTGACAGCAAACTGCTTTATTTGGGTGGGTTTTGTTCCTTTTTTGGAAGCATTTTTGTCCCCCGTGTTGCCCTGTGAACTGTTATTCATCCTTCACCTCTAACAGCATCTTGCACCAGCTGTCTTGGTGCTACAGAAAACCAGGAGCATGACCAGGGGGTGTTTCAAGCTCTGATGATGCTGTTGACTAAGAACATATAGTGTGTATCCTCCTGATTCCACCAGGTTAAAATGCATGGCAAAGGATTCACCAGAATTGCCTAATTCTATGGAGGATCAAGCATTCTGACCAACAAGAATTTCCTTGTTTCTTTATTTTCTCTCATCTTGCCTTTTTTTGGTAAATCCTGACCAGCGGCAGGAGAAATTCTGAACAGTCCTAGATGAAGGAAGTCCAGATTGATGACTCTGATCAAATACTTGGAATGATGTGACACAGTGAAGTCAATGAAAATTCATTTTACTTAAAGGTCATTGGAATCAAACCCCAGTTCCAGACATCAGTGTACTTCTTCCTTCGGCTCTACCTCAATCTTTTAAGTCTGTCTTTCCAGCCTGTGCTTAGCAGATACCTGGGGTCCTCAGCAGAAGATCCTTTGTCCTCCTAAACAAGTCTCCAGATCTATGATCAGGGGGCAAAAATCCAGCTGCAAATTCATAGATTTCCCATGAAAAACTGTTAGGCATCTGCCATTCCTGTTCAGCCATTGGGACCAGGGATTATCTCAGCTCTGTATAAATATCAGGACTGGCACTGTGGGGTCCAAGATTGAAGTGCTTACTGAGCACTGCTGTATCATAAAGAATGGCAACTGCATCTCCCTGCTGCACTCTACCCCATAAATTCTTAGCCTGCAGCTCCTCCTTCTTTTCTGCACCAGACAACTATAAATGGGAATAAGGGGTGCAAAAGGATGTTTACTGCCACTCGAGAAGATCCTGCAGCTGCTGTCACACCCGTGACAGTTTCTGGCTGCTCACAAGGCTACCTCTAATTCTTTTCTGTTATTATTCCGTGGTTATGGGGGTTTTTTTCAGAGTAATCTTCTCAAACACTTGCTAAAGATTAAAGGAAGTCAAAAGTGAAAACTGAACAGTCATACCACTTAGATTTATAGAGAAAAGAGGCTGGAGGGGGTGGGTTGAGCTCACAAAACAAACACCCAGATCATCAAATCCAAGCAGTTTGTACCATAGGGCAATTGCTATTGAGTTACAGAGTCAACATCTATTCATCAATATCTCTATTCCACAGCTTCAAGATACTTTGCTTCAGAAGGAAGAGGAACTTGCTAGGTTACATGAAGAAAATAATAACCTGCGACAATACCTGAATTCTGCTCTGATTAAGTGTTTAGAAGAAAAAGCCAAGGTATTGTGCTCAAACGTGTTGTATAGATGTGTGCAGAAGGAACAGGTTGAATAGGTACAGGCCATTAAAACATACAGAAAGTCTAAGAGTGTAGACAACCTGCAGTGGGAGATTCAGCTTCACAAAGTTGCCAGATTGCTGGCTATGGATCTGAGGTGACAGTTTCCTCCAGGAATGACATCCTATCAGTTTCTGACTGTGGAGACAGTATAGCCCATGACATAATTAGGTTTAGTTTATTAGTTAGGTATAAGTAAGTTAAGATTATAAGCAAGGTAAATCTAATGAGCTTTTTTTTCAGTAAACAATTCAAATTTGAACACATATTTTTTTGTTGAATCTGTCTGTTTTGACAATTATCCCTTTAATAAGGATTTTTTCCTTCTCTTCCTATTTTTTTGGTGCATTCTGGTTTATATTTTGTTTTGTGTTTTTCCAGTGATATGTTTTATTAGTTCACATTAGAAGATTGATCATCTATTTTTTTTTAATTTATCAATGTAAAAGTTGTGTGGGGTAAACATTCCAGGTTGGATGCAACATTCTGTTAAACTAAGTGTGAAGAGTTGTTGGGGTTTTTTTAATATTTTGATTCTTTGTCTCTCATCTTCAAGAAAATAAAGAGAATTGTTTCTTGCCAGCTTAAAGACATTTTTTGCTGTTCCGGTCTTGTCTGTGAAATTGAACTATTGATTATTCACTCAGCTCTGTGGATTGGATGTGAGAATAAAAAGACTGTAAAAAATAGCACAATTTCCTTTTCCATCCTATTGATGAGCTGATAGTGTGACCTGTCCTCCCTCCCATACCAACACGTGGCTTCTGACAGTGAAGGTCTCCTTCACTGGGCACAGCAGGGAGACACAGCCACCCACTGTGTCATGTGGAGAAGGGTCCAGTGTGAAGCCATCACAGGAGGTATCTGAGCAGTGGATTGATGACATGTTGGGGAGCTTTCTTGTTTATTTGTAGCTTCCTTTGGCCATCTCTGGGTGCCTGAAGGACCCTTGTCTTGAGATAATGACCACTGAGGTGAATTAATGAGTACAACTCCACTCAGTCTGCTACTCTGAGCACTCCCTGGCCAGGATCACACCTGCCCCAGTGTGACTTAGCTTTGTATCCTCCCTCTTTTTCAGGCTGGCACATTCCCCCCTCATTCCCCACTCACCACTGAGCACTGCTGGCACAGTGGCACAAAGTGCCATACAGCCAGGTGGGAACTTGTGTTTCATGCCATACTGAGTGAGAATGTCATCAAAGCATTGACATGGTCAATATCAACATATCAACATGCTTAAGCATGTGTGGAAGAAAAAGTATCTTTTATAAGGAGAGTAGTAACCATCTTGTGCCTCTAAAATCTGAGGTCAGAAATATGTTGCTTTCAGGTAATGAGAAATTCAGATGTTAATCTTCTCTCTCCACTTCGTTTTTTTTGTTTGTTTTGTTGTTTGTTTGTTTTCATAGAAACTGCTATCTTGCCATGGACAGAAATCCTGTGCTATTCTCAGAAGCACCAAGAGGAGATTAAAAGAGGACCACAGCTATGTTCCTCAAGAAACTCCTCATGCTTCTAAAGCTAGAAGGAACCTCTTTAATGAATTCACTGCCTGTGAAGAGCAAGCCAGCCCTGCTGTGGACAGCTGGGTCTTGCAGACCTTAGGGTTAAAAGATGTCAACACCATTGATGAAACTTCAGCTAACTACAGTGCCCTGTCCTCAGACCTTGGAAAAGACACATATTGCCTGAGCCCTGGTGAAGCAATAGACTATGACCACAGTGAAGCAGCAGCAGCAGCAGCATTTACCTGCAGCCACGTGCCTCCAGCTAACAGCAGTACCCATCCATGCAGTGAGGACTCTCCCTTCCTTCCTCAGTTTTCTTCAGCACCGTGTGTCTCCTCATCAGTGCCAAGTGTTTCCTCCCTCCCGGCCTATGACTTGCCTTATTTGACTGGTGATTTGTCACCCAACAAAACAGAAGTGGCCTTCACAACATCTCTAAGTCCTCACCGCAATGTGAGGACACACACCTTCCACCAAGGACAAGCCTTTGTGCGCAGGGATAACGATGGAGGATGGAGACTCACCTGGGTGCCCAAGCAGGCTGAATAATGCACCTGAATCAAGGGTCAGCCGTAGGGGATGTAGGCCACACACTTCACTTCGTGCATGAGACAGGTTCAGGCATAAAAAATGAGCCCTTCTGGACTTTGTTAAATACTACTCTGACATCTACCCACTCCTCATTCCCTCCCAGATTTTCACAGATGTGTCTCCAGATTGCACTAGGACCATTAACTGCCCCAGGAGAGATGTACAAATTAGATTCCCTCCTTTTGTGCCTGTGTAGAGATACCTGCTTTTACTTGGTTCCAGGTTTTGTATCATCACCTATTCCTTGCTACTGGTAGTTTCCAGGCTGGAGTGCTTTCAGCTTTGATATTCATTCTCATGTGCACCAAACTGGAAAGCATTTTGGGAATACAGTTTGAAAATAGCACCTGTCTCACAGATATTCACAGATGACAAAGGAGGCATAGGCTGGAGGCTGATGATCAGCAGATTCTAAGTGATTTATGTCTCTCTTGACTACACAGATTGCCTTGGATTTAACAAGTACCCACAGTTGCCTTATGTGCTACTCAAGGCTGACCTACCTGCAGTTCCATGGTGCTGTCACGTTCTTTGCTGATGCCTCAGAATAAACAGGATTTGCTTCTACTGCCTGGAAGCTACTTAATTACAAGTGATTTGTCAAGTTCAGGGGATCTTCCTAAGGTGTGATTAAGAGACTAACATGTTTACTAATGTGTTTTAAAGGCATTTTGTGGGGAGTCAGTATCACTTAGTGGTTGGAGTGGTTCTTTGGTAACCACAGCCTTCAACACCAGCTGTTGCCTTTCCATGTCTCTGCCAGGCAGTGGTGAGCTGAAGGTAAGACCTTCATGACCTTGAGAATGCTTTAAAACTCTCTGGAGAGAAGGTGATATAGCACTGCACAGGACTTGAGTTTTAGGAATGCTACTAATTATATGAAGTAAGCTGACAAGAGGAAGTTCACCAATACTGGTTTGTGTTACCTTTGTTTTCTGTTTTACAGTAGTGTGGTGCCAAATATTCAAAATAGATTGACTTGGTTATTTTTGCTTTCTGAATGGTGCTAGTGACACTAAAGGAAGGACTTAAGTAAAAATAACCATAATTGAGGAATTCCTTCCTGTGGCTTATTTTCCTATAGAAAACTGGATATTCCTTTATTTTTAGAGGATTAAAATATCTCCTAAATAGCCTGTTGTGCCTTAGAATTGCAATATTTGAGATACTCCACCAGGAGCAGTAATGATTTCCCAAAAGACTTTTAAATAAACAAACTCTGTATTTCTGGATAGTTCCTTTAAAGTAACTGTGGCAGACTTCCAGAATAGGCAATTTGAAAGCATTGATTGTAGGCATTATTGCACTGGATTAAAAAAACAACTAACTACAAAAAACCAACTACAAACCCACACAACAACCACCACAAAAGAACACACACACACACACGAAACAACCTAAAAAAAACCACCAACAAAACCCCTCAAACCTCAAAACAAACAATGCACATGGAATAAATAGAAGCATTTGGGGGTTTCTTGTTGTCCCTGAAACTATGGGCAGCTGAGGATGACTAGTCAGACAAGACCAGTTTCTGCAGCACTTTTCTGCTTTCCAGTGAAAGTAAAAGAAAAATCCTGTCCTACAGACAACTCATTTCTTTCCCAAGGCATTTCTTTTCTATTAATCTCCTCTTAGCCACTATATAAGTTAGCATTAAATAAAATATGCCTGTCACTGGAGTTTTTATTGGGGTGTGTGGTGATGTCGAAAATGCCTGGCATTGATGTGAGTGTGAGATGGGAGCCCCTGGTATGTATGGTGTGGGGGATGTGCTGGGAACAAAGTGTGGCCAGAGGATTGCATCCAATGCAGCTGTAGATGCCATATCTTTCAAAATGGTTGTAAAACATAAGTAGAGACAGTTCTGTCTATGATTTCTAACACTACAGAATGCTATTACTTATATATTTCACTGCTGTGGAGTCAGCAGCATTAACAAGTACATTTATCCTGTCAGCAAATATTAAATCGGGGGGTTTTTTCTCTAAAGAGTCAGAAGAGCTTTCCATTTGTTTGACATTTCCTTTTCCACATTTTTATGTCACTGCTTGTGAGACCTTCTCCTGCAGAGACCCAGAACAAAAATGCCTGATCTTTGATACAATCTTGAAGTAGGGTTGCAGTAGGAACAAACTGATGCTTGAACCTTTGCCAGGCTTTTGTAAAGGTGTGAGTGTCCCCTTTGTCTCATAGCAAATATATTATGGATGTAAGGGAATAATTTACCTGAATGAATCCTGTTCTTTTCCTGTGGGTTCCCAAATTTTACTCCATGTGAAGGAGCTGAGTCCTGAAGCAGGGATTTCTGTCTGAGCCTGGCTTATTAGAGTTCATGTGGGTAGAGGATCCCATGGTGCTCCTCCTGTCAACTGATGGATGCTCTTGACCTGCCCATGTAAACTTAAATTTCTGGTGTAAACAACTGCTTGAGAAAAGGTCTCTGTGTTAATAATGCTGCCAACCACTGGAGCAGAGAGAGCACACTGGAAAGGAAACAGAAAAATTTCCAAAGCTTTTTAACAAATAACTCAGGGTGATTTGCTTTTCCCTGACAGCATCATCTGAACTACTATTTCCTGAGTTATCGTGAAGAATAATTGAAACAAGCTACTCTGTGTGTAACACCAACTTACAACAAGCAAGTCAGCCCAGTGACTGGACTGTTTCTTTAGATAAATATTGCTTCTGTTGCCAAAAGAAAGCCATTACTCAGGATGCCTCACTCTAAACTGCCTTGTTCCTCTGAAAATCCTGCATTCATGCAGGTATAATAGGTGTGAAAATGAATAAGAGGCTGAAGACAACTCATGGCAGATTACTGTCAAGTGGTGGGATATGAGGACACTTACTGACTGAGCTGATGCTCGTTTGACATGTTGATTTGTCTTGCTGTATCCCCGTGGTTTCCTTGGGCCTGAAAGCAGTGAAGCTGCATTAATATGGTGCTGCTTTGGAGCAGGCTGGGGCTGCAGCAGCAGCACTACTGCTAAGTTGATATGAGCAAGTCTGAATCCCACTCCTCTGCATGTAGGCACAGAATGTAGGTGTGCCTTAGACTGAGCTTGTGAAAATAAGCCATAGAAGTGGAGCCTAACACAGTCTTTTTCCTCATGAGATACAATTCTGGAAAATGCTTATTTGCTTTTAATTACTGTCCAGTTTGCATTACAGTTCTTTGGCCTTCAAAGACATAAGAAAGAAGTTCATCCCTGTACAAAACCCACATGAGGCTTTGAAATGGATGTTTCAGTCTTGGTTTGTGTCTGATGCTCCCTGGTTGTCCTTTTGTATCCATTCCCAGTGGGTAAAACAGTCAAAGCCACTCTGCTACTCGTGGAATGTGCAAGATAAACCAGGGAAGCCTGTGACATGTTCCTATGTCCTAGAGGCAGCTAGAGATCAATAGGAATGAAAGCAAAAAGTGAAAACAATCCAGTTCTTCACAGAACCATCACAACTAGGTAGTCAGCTGATAGCAGAGACAAGTTTCAGCTTGGCACTGTACTTCCAGATTTAAAAAAAAATTAGGCAGCTGGAAAGTTCTGGATTCTGATACTGCCTCTGGTATTACACTTAGTTTCTGTGCTTTGCTTTCTATAGAATCCACCACTGGACCAGTTCATAACTCTTAAACAAGAAAATAAGATTCTTTGTGCTGCAAACTCTGAGAAGTTTCCTCTTACCAAAGATCAGTACCAGGCCCATATAACTCCAGAATGGGGAAGTATGACTTGAATGACCATGGAGCCCTGGGAGGTTCTTTGAGCAGCTGTGAACTTCATTGTCTGTAAATATACTTCTTGTATTAACATCATTTGTTTTATTTTTTTCCTAAATTTGAAATTTGTTTGCTTTATTATGTGAATGTAACATGTGCAGCTGCACACTTTAAAACAATCCATGTTTCGAGAAAGGTACACTAACAAGAATGGAAGTTAATTTAACACTTTATTTGTTGATGTTCTGATTGAGCAAGGCCATAATTATATGGAAATGTCAATTTTGCTGGTGTCACCAAGTTATGTCTAATAAAACTTAACATCTAATTGATGCAGTTCTTTCTACCCACTTTAGCATCCATTAAACCATGCTGCTGTTGCTCACACTGCACAGCACCCCACTCAGCACCTACAAACCTCTCCAGAGGACTGAATGGGACCTTTATTTCCTGCAAGCACAAGTGTCCACACAAGGACATGCAACATTTTTCTGATAACAGAGCTAAATATATTAACAGTCACAGGTGTGTTCATTTCAGTCTGGGCTTGCAGAGCACATTGCAGTGATTGCTTTGACTCAGAAATAGAAGCCATGCTACATAATGGTGAGGACAGAGGAAGTATTGAGCTTTTTGTCTGTTAGTTTTGCAGCATCTAGTGCTCTCAGTTAATAGATTTACAACTTCTTTCTTAGGCAGTTGAGCATCCTGATGCAGGGCAACCTGATTCATCATAGTACTCCTGATTTGGACTCTGAAATGATGAATTGTAAAATGGCACTGAGTTGTCACGTAAAGAGACTGAAGATGAAAGAGGAAAGCATGATTAAAGAATTCAAACCTCTAGTCAGCAGGTTATACTTTACAACAAGAGTAAAGCGGTGTTAGTTATTAACTTTCCCTTCTGATCATGGGCAGGTTTATTAACCATGCACCAAATGGGACCAGAGAGATCTATTTTTCAGCAGAATGGAGATTACTTATTTCTTATGAAAAGATACAAAGTGAACCTCCCTTAATCTCTTTTGCCCTCATCTAGAAACCACAATAAGTCTATGAGATGATTCGTAAACACTCAGGCCTGTTGCCAGGTCACTGACACCCTGTCACAGAGTGAGAGCAGTCTATAAATAATTTGTGGAATGAGCTGTGATTCACCTAAAATGCCATCTCTCCAGTCATTCCTCTGCTTCATTAGTTGTGCATCACTGAATTATTTCAAGGCTAAATACTAAAAATGAGGTGCAGCTCTAGGAAACTGGTATCATAATGGTGCACAAGGAACAGAATATAAAAATCAGTAGAGGTGTAAAGAGCTGGGAGGTCTGAGGTTCCCATTTTCCCTAATTTATGTTTTTTTATTTTCCCTAATTTTTGTTTTTTTAAAACCCACTCACACTGTAGCTGTAACACCTTTATGGTTAGCTGAAACTTCCAACAACTACTGCCTCATAAGATGTTACTAGCCAAAGATCGGTCTAAGTATTCATTTACTAAACAATGTCTGCATGTATAATATCTGAGGGAGCTGGGGTTGTTTAGCCTGGAGGAGAGGAGGCTCAGGAAGACCTTATCACCCTCTACAACTCCCTGACAGGAGGCTGGAGTCAGGCAGGGGTTGGTCTCTTCTCCCAGGCAACCAGCAGGAAGACAGGAGGGCACAGACTCAAGCTCTGCCAGGGGAGGTTTAGGTTAGATATTAGGAAGAGATTTTTTACAGAGAGAATAATCAGGCATTGGAATGGACTGCCTGGGGAGGTGGTGGATTCACCATCCCTGGAAGTTTTCAAGATGAGACTGGATGTGGCACTTAGTGCCATGGTCTAGTGACAATGGTAGGGTTCGACTCAATGATCTTTGAGGTCTTTTCTAATCACGCTGATTCTATGATTCCACCATGGCATCTTCCACCACAGCAGGGTGGGTTGTAACTAGATGATCTGTAAGGTCCATTCCAACCCCTAAAATTCTATGATTATTCCCTGTTAGTGATCACAGAACACAGGATCAAGAACTGGGAGCTATGCAATACTTTCAGGGGCACAGAATATGCCATTAGATGAGCTGGAATGCAGGCCAGGAATCCGAGCCTCCAGCTGTGTGGAACGACAGCCTAACACATTAGAGAGCAGACATGTGCTGTCAGTGTCCCCACTGTGCCACCGAAGCCCCAGCGGGGCAGAGGGCAGCGGCCCCGCGGCCGAGGCGGCAGCGCTGCAGTGGTACCCAAGGGATGTGATGCTGAGAAAAGGCTGGAAAAG
>NW_008682312.1:0-224 GCF_000695815.1 Acanthisitta chloris
GCCCCTTGCTCCGGCACGTGGGTCCCTCCCTATCAACACGGCGCCGCCGCTCGGGCCCTGCGTGCCCAGCTCAGGTTTCTGTCGCGTTCCCCGCCGCGTTACTGGTGAAAAGGCTCTTTAAACGGAAGAGCCTCCTTTTCCCTCTCCGAGGGTTGACGGGTTTTTACTTGATTCTTATTTGTGCTTTCGCTTGGACGTAGGTAGATGCCTCCGCCTTTCTGGAG
>NW_008682312.1:291-25581 GCF_000695815.1 Acanthisitta chloris
ATGTGTGGAGACCTCGTAGTAGCCTGTCAATATCTAAAGGGGCTACAGGGAAGCTGGAGTGGGACTCTTTGTTAGGAACTGCAGTGATAGAACAAGGGGTAATGGGTTCAAGTTGAAGGAGGAGAAATTTAGGCTAGATATTAGGACAGAGTTTTCTCCTGTGAGAGTGGTGAGTCACTGACACAGGTTGCCTAAGCAGCCTGTGGGTGCTCCAACCCTGGCAGTGTTCAAGGCCAGGCTGGATGAGGCCTTGACCAACCTGATCTAGTGGGGAGGTGTCCCTGCCCATGGCAGGGGGTTTGGGGCTGCTGTAAGATCCATTGCAACCCCTAAAACTCTGTGATTCTGTGCTGAAAAGGTCCTGCACAGCTCCTTGGCAAATTCAGTAGTAACTTTCCCTATAGACTGTTTGCCTCGACTGTCAGTGTTTTCTTTATTTTTCTGCGTTTCTTCTTGCTGGCTCCTTCCTCAGACACACAGCACATTATCTGCCAGTGGTGAGATGTCAGGATTAGTAAGTGGAATCACTGAATATGGATGAACGTTGCTTTGCCAAGAGGGAGAACTTGTTTAATGTTTGTTTATTTATTTATTCTTAAAACTGTGTGCCCAACTCTGATTATAGAACCGTAGAATGAATGTTAAGGGCTTGGAAGGGACCTTAAAGATCTTCTAGTTCCACGCACCCTGCCATAGGGACACCTCCCACTAGACTAGGTTGCTCCAGGCTTTATCCAGCCTGGCTTTGATGTTGGAGTATGATCTTCTAGTGACTACAAGCCATCAGTCTCCTTATTTTCTTCGCAGTGAAATATCTTTCCATATATCTAGTGAGAAAGTCATTAGGAAAGACCAGAAACGGATGTATGGGGCAATATATGTTTTTCACCCATGTTTCTCTGTAATTATTTCGTTCTTGGTTGAGTCAGCAGCAGCTTTTCTTCTTGACCAACTTTCAAGCTCTAGGGAGTTTCGTCTTAATTGTCTTGCTT
Source organism: Acanthisitta chloris (assembly GCF_000695815.1). Lineage (NCBI taxonomy): Eukaryota > Metazoa > Chordata > Aves > Passeriformes > Acanthisittidae > Acanthisitta > Acanthisitta chloris. The sequence continues at coordinate 1,284 of NW_008682312.1, forward strand.
GGTATAGGATACAAAATCCTTTTGATCCGTTCCCATAAAAGTCTGGGTTCCCAAAGGAAAGTAATGATGCTGCAGAAAACACAAGTTTCATTTTGGCAGTAAGTGAATGTACTTGAGGTCAGGTGTCTGTACAGAACAAAATTCATTGTATGAAATAGTTTTCTTTGGATATATATTTGAAGCCCTGTGATTTCCAAGGTTTATGTGGGACTGCTCTGAACATGAGGCTGATGCCAGCTGATACCCTGAAAATTATCAGGGGCGTGTGTAGAGCTTGAAAGAGCAATAAATTCAAAATGTAGTCTCTAAACTGTGTTTTTAAAAAAGGTTTCCTGTATTTATTTTTCTTGATGTCAGTAATTGTTTTTGTTATCTGGAGAGATGAAGGCTGCCTTTAAAAGGTGCAGCTTTTTGAAGTGGGGCATAAGGAATGAGGACTGAAAAACCCCCTCACAGGAAGCACTGAGGTGCAGAGCAGAGTGGTTATTTTTGATAGGGTAAGAACTTACATTGACTCTTTTTTTTTAAAAAAAAAAAACTGTTTAATGTTTGAGCTCATTATTAAGCTTTAATGTATAAGGAAAAAACATGAAAAATTTTGTCTTTTTCATCTTTTGAATCAGAGTGTGATATTTCCATTTAAATGTACTTATTATTCTGGAATTTCGTATTGGTGATATCTACCTCAGGCTGAATTACATAACACTGATTTAGCTTCAGGTTCTTCAACTTATATTTTCCAACTTCTTAAAACTAACTTCAGCTCCTTTTAAGAACAACGTTGGAGGAGAGGAAAGTCTTTCTGCCTTTAACGAGAATTCAATCTTCAGGTTACCTTTTCTTTGGGCTGTCTTTATGTTTGCATACAAAACTAATGGGTTTTGGTGTCTGGCAGAGAATTGCATTTTTTTTAATCTGAAATTATATCTAAATTTTGCAGTGGTTGTTAGAAATTATAAAAATCAGTGTACACGTCCTTAGTAGCAAGTTTGTGGAAAAATGGTTCCCTTTTGCAAAAAGGACTGACCCTTCAAAGATTCACAACTTTCACAACTTTGTCCATGGATCTATCAGCTTTGTCCTGGTCTGGCTCCAAGTTCACAGATGATGGCTGAGGTGCCACAGGTCAAGACAAAAACAGTTGGCTGGAGTGTAAGAAGTACAGCAGCAGAGAGGAAATGAAGTCATACATCAGGTTAGGACATCTGGTGAAAGCTCTGACTGGACTCGGTGGTGTTTAGACTATTTATGGAAGAGGAGGAAGAAGCTGTAACTGTGTGAGAGACTGGGGAAAGAGCAGTAGTAGACCTGAATCTCCTAAAGAACTGTCTTTCGGGTGAGAAAACCGGACAAGGAGATGGGGATGGGCATTGAGATCAGAGGTTGAGCACAGAGGTGGCAAACAGGAACTGGAACTAGCTGGGGTGAACAAGGGCAGAAAGTGCCCAAGGAATCAAAGCAGGTAAGGAGAGAATGGATGAGAATTTGAAATGGAAATAAGGAAGTTGTTTCAAGGAGTCATAAGGAACAAGGTGTTTGAGTTTGAGGGGGTTAAACTGACTGGGATAAAACAGAGTCAAAGGAGTGGGAATTCAGAAAGAATACGACAATAACAAGAAATTCGGGCAAGAAACACTACAAGGCTGGAAGAGCCATGTGCCTACAAGCATGTGCTAGAACACTTATAATTTTTCTAACTGGCAAGTATCAGTGAAACCAAATAATAAAACTTAATCTTTCTCTCCTTCATATATTATACAGCAAAGGACATAGCCAGATGTTTCTGTTCTGAAGCGCTTAGAAATATTAGCAGTAAAATCCATATGAAGGAATTTTGTCAAGTTTTTTGTTTCTTTGACCTGGAGAGCTACATAGCTGCAAAATCTAGCAGCAGCAGCTTCAGGAAGTGCCAGAATGAACGCTGATTGAAAAATCTCACTTAGTCTCATCCCTTAGGGTATGGTCAAGGTCTGTGATTGAATATTAACTCTTTTTTTGCCCAAGAATCTAACTTTCCACTGCAGGTTAGTTAATGTGTAATGAATTAGTATCTACTTAAATGCTTGTTTTCACCTCAGTTTGTGTGGCTTCACATCTTATTTATAGCAAACAAGCTAAAACGCTTTGACATGAAAGCATTTGCTGGTTTGTTTGTGCATCCTGTCCCACATCCATTCCGAGTGCCTGTGTTCATTGTACAGATGGTGAGAGTACATATGTTCATGTGTATTTTATCTTGGGCTTTTAAGGCAGCCTCACTTGGTGTGTCGAGACCTTAGTTGCAGCAGTTCAGGCTAAATGTATATCCTACTGTGGCTATCTATTTTCAGAAGGGAATGATGTAATACAAGACACCTTACAAACAGGAATACAGGACTTTGCATGTGAAAACAACTTTCTCTAAGTTTTACTTGTGTTTCTTCCAGCACCTGGTGTGGTGAGCTGAGGGTGAGAGTCGCTTAAAATACGTTTTGCTAATGTTGAGTAAAAACCTTATGGTGCAGGCAGTGGGACAGAATTTAATTTTACAGGTTATTACGTGATTGCTCTAATGCTGTACTTTGTTTTCCTATGGGTCCCTGAATAGGTGAAAAAGAGAAAATAGTCAGCCCAGACAGGAGCTTAAATTCTGATGTTTGCTAACTTTGAAGTGTTCAGCATAATAAATTGAAGAAGTATGTAATGTGGCTGTAGGTGGTGGGGATGTCTTATTTTAGTGTTTAGAAATAATTGCTTCTGTAATTTCTGTGGAACCACTGGAAAAAAAGATTAGAGGACACTTCATTGCCATCTAATTTGCATTTCTCCCCTCTAGATAAGATGAGCTGCACTAAGTCATTTTGGTCAAATATGTGCTTCCCCTGCTGATGGAGGTTGTATGTCATAGTTGAGTACTAGTGTAATACATTTGAACATTTTTCCGTAACATCCATCTTTAGTCTTTGCTTTAATTCAGGACTATTTCTTCTGTGTACTTACTCTTGATTTGTAAAATCGATCACTGCTGTTTTCTTATCACACAGCTTTTTCCTTATTTAAAGCGGAGAATTGTTTACTATAAAGTTTCTCCTTTCCAGCCTAAGTGATATGGAAAGAGAGTAGGGGAAAATGAAGCCTAATGTTTAGCTGTCATAGGTATTGATTTCTTTATTTTCTAGGGATTCTCTTTGGAAAATGCCCAGCCGGAAGTTTGCTGATGGCGAGGTGGTGATGGGGCGTTGGCCAGGAAGTGTCCTGTACTATGAAGTCCAAGTGACTAGTTATGATGATGTTGCTCATCTTTATATTGTTAAGTACAAAGATGGAACTGAACTTGCATTGAAAGAAAGCGATATAAGGGTGAGTACATGTGTATGTAGATGTCAGTACTTCTAATGGAACATTGTGCCAAGTCTGTGATGGAACTGAAAGTACAACTTAAAATTGGATAGTCATTTTACAAGCTTTTGTTAACTGTGTCTTCAAGGAGTTGGTGCTAATAATAGCTTTTTCCTATGTGGCATGTCAAGTAGAAGTTCAGAATGCTGACCCTATCTTCAAAGAAGTGTGATTGTTTGCTTTATGTTGAAAAAAACAGTTATACATTTGAGGGTAAAACAAGTCTGATGATTCAGGAACTCTATAATGTTTTTGTTCATGACAGACTGCATTTTGGGTACCTTACAAAGCTAGTAATTAGAGGACTGATATTAATGTGACGTTTTTCCACCTCTAAGTAAGAAAATCTGAAAACAAATGGAAACGTAGTTAAGAATCACAGTAAATATAAATAGTATGGACCTTTATGCACATACTTAAAATATCTGTGAATGGCTTGTACTGGTTTAGGTCCCCAAAGGCTTCATAATGTGTTTTGCTCTACTTATGACTATTAGAGACTCATGAGAAGGGTTCATGTTTTATGTATATGAACACATTCCTTCCTCTTTACATATCTTTATTATTTCATTTTTTTGTTATCAATATATGCCTTTCAGACTGCATACAGGTTTCATTTCAGTTTAAAATGTGATAATGAGGAAAAAAAATCTGTTTGAATGTTCACTGTAGTTGATTTTTATGGCCTGTTCTGAAACCTGCATAAGTTCAAAGCCAACTCGTGTGTCTTTGTCGACTGTAGTTTCCATTCCTGGTGGCAGTGTGCATTCCCAGTAACTGGCCTTTTACAACTAAAATGTTTCTGCCTTGAGGTAGACAATAATTTTCTCTGCTTCAGGACTAACGTGTTGCTTCCTGTTTGCAGGTTAGCAAACTGAAGCTGAGAAAAGGCTTCAAAGTCATGAAACATTTGTGCATTATAGAAGTTGCATTGTGGAAATTTTCCATGGGAAAATTAGCATTATAGACTTCTCAGATAAATCAAACAATACTTTTGGAGAAAACTGTTTATGAAATTAGTTATCACATCTAATTAAATGATTTAGCTGACTTGGGGTTTTTTTAGTGTTTATTTGAACTGTGTTGCCTTAACCAGATGATGACATCTTGCTATATCAAATGCATTAATAAAGCTGAGTAATGGAAATGAGAGCAGTCTCTTCAGGCATAAGAGATGGCAATCAATTCCTTTCCTTATGTAAGGGATTGAGAGGGGAGCACGCTTGGTGCTCACCCTGATTTCTGTAGCTTTGACAGGAATTGTCAGCAGCAGTTGGACTTGGGACAGGATTGTTTGGGAATTACCAGCAAGATGAGTATGCTGCAGCTGCTTTTTCTTAACAGTCTTTGTACAACATCAGTAAAAGAAATAAGGGACAATTCTATAGGACTACATGCGAGTCCTCATCGCAAAACCCCTCACACGTTCCTAAAATTGTTCTTTGGAACATAGATAAGACTTTCCTTTCTTTTCTCTCATTCTTTTAGTCACAGTCATCATTCAAGCACAGGAAGAGCCAGTCCTCTTCGAGTTCTCCTGCCAGAAGAAGTTCCAGCAGATCTCGATCCAGATCTCCGGGTCGGCCAGGGAGAGGCAGACGTCGTTCTGCTTCCCAAAGCAGAGAGCATAAAGACGACAAAAAGAAAGCCAATCAGGAGACCAGCTTAGCTCTGCCGGTATTAGTGTTGTTTGAGTGCTCTTTGTGAGGGAGTTTGCTGGGGTTTTTTTTAAAGCAAATTTTTGCTGTTTGTGAAATACTGATTTTATGCATACTGGGTTTATCAGTGTAAAAGCCAGCTGGAATTTATGTTCCTTGAACAACATAATTAGCTGTGAAAGCGTGTCTCAGAATGGCCTCTTATTTTCTTTGAAAACTGTGTTTCTAGCTCACAGAGTTTGAGGAAATTCTTGAAATGTAGACTTACATTATAAAGTTCCATTTGAATTTGGTGATGCTGCAAAGATCTCAGAATCCAGACATATAAAAATTCTTCTAAGACTGAAGTCACTGTTAGCCATAATCTTCCACCTATGAAATCAGGCAAAGGAAGTTTTTTAAAGTGTGTTGATCAGTACATAGCAGGTAGATACTAGAATTTGAAATAAAATTAGTTCTGTTGTCATATACAGTTTGTTACAGTAGTAGTAATAGTATTCTGTGGGATAATTGTTGCAGATTTCAGGTGTGGAATATTTAAATATGGCCTTGCTGATTAACAATATGCAGGGCTATTTTCATTATAAAAACTAAGCTGTAAGGATCTGTAAGTTTATCAAATATCTGGTGTTTAGCTGAAATTTATCATGTTCGTTCTTGTCATTTTTTGTGAAGATTATAATGAGTGCTAGAAGTGATTGTGGTGATCTGTAAGTAAAGAATAGTAGAGGCAATGTTTCTCTATTAAGCAACAAACATTTCTTCTGCCTCTTGTGCCCTTGAAGTAGCTTCTCCTTTGTCCCAGATGCAGTCCTATGAATTGGAAACTCCTTCTCCTGATGTATGGAAAAGAGACAGGGTTTAGTTAGGTTTTAATTAAACTAAACCAGATCAATCTAAACTGGATAGGGTTAGTAAATTGCTACTCTTTTGCACTGAAATTCCTGTGGTTTTTGTTTGCAACTGCTTTGAGCTGTGAGACCCAGTGCATAGTCTGGGGACCATATGCTTATTCTAGGTAGTTTTTCACCAGCAGTTACACTTTATTTTTTGTACTTCTAGCCTTTTGTGACTAAAAGGTTAAAATATCTTTGTCCTTTTTCTCCTGGCTTCTAATTGAAGAAGTGGGATTGATCTGTAGGTTGTTGTATGACTGGAATAACCTGGTCCTTTTCAACAAGGTTAAGCTGAAATAAAACAAGAGATGAGTTGTGTCTTTCCAGAGATATATAAATTACACTCATTAAAAGAATTTTTGTACGAGAATTGATTTCTTCAAAGCTATTTAAGGAAACCCCAAACTTTCAGTCCTGTAGAATAGTGTCATATATCTAGGACGCTGAAATTTCCTCTGTTTGCCTAGTAGCTTTACTAAATAGATACGTATTTTGTACATGGAAGTTCCTAATGAAATGATGAGTTTAAATAACCTGGAAGCTGTATTTTCTCTTAATTTCACTATTTATTAAAAAACCCCACCTTTTCCTTTTTTAAAATTAGTTTTCTTTTGTTTGTGAGCTGAAATTGTTCATACTTTGGATATTGAACCTGCTTGTTTTCCTGTGGAGAAAACCAGTGCAGTTGTAGTAAACAAAAAGTAGATAGTGTTCTTAATTATTCATTATATACTTAATGCAGCTGTTATTTTCAGAAAGCTAAAACTATGCTGCTTCTTTTAACCAGAAACCGAGTGAGAATAACACCAAAAGGTACAATGGCGAACCTGAAAGTACAGAACAAAATGACACATCCCGCAGAGTCCTGGAGGTATGAACGTTGTTTGCTCTTGGTTTTATGCGTGTTCTGACTTTTCTCTCTCAGACATTCTGTGGAAAGGGCAATACAATAATCAAGCAGAAATAGGATCCAACATTAAACTTAGAGGGTGACTAAGTTTGTTGTCCAGCTAACTCAGTTCAGGGGAAAGGGAGATGAAATGGGAAGGGATGTATATGAGAGCTTTGCAACGTGAATTTTTCTTGTTTGTTGTTTCCATCAAACCCTCACTGGTTACTTGTGTTAATTCCCATTCTTCTGCAGTGGGAATGTTTGGCTACAGAAAGTGATGGTTTACATTCAGCCAAATCAGCTTGATAGTTGTTGTTGTTAGCTAATGCATAGGTTTATGGCAGAAGGGAATGGAGGAATGTGGGGATGGATGTATTGTACAGGAACAGCTGCTGATAAGTAATCATAGCCTGAGTGGTCACAGTGACTCTGGTTTAAGCAGTTTCTTCATATGAATGCATAAATTTAAGTATTGTATAGAAGACATCGGTGTTTTGTAGTGAATAATGTTGTCTGAAATATTAAACATTGGAGCAAAATAAAGTAAAACCACTGGGGATTCTTTTTAGTAAATTGTTTTTATTCATTAACAGCAAAAGTTAAAACCAGACCTGGAAATCAAGCATGTGCTTGAACAGTACAGCTTGCGCCCACGGAAGGATGAGAAGAAAAAAGAAGAGATCTATTCGGAGAAAAAGATTGTTACGACAGTAAAAACAATTGAGAAAGTGCCATCAAAGCCAGAGCTGGAGTTTGGTGGGAGAATTGGTATGTGTGCAATTTGTCTTGGTTGAAAATTAGTACTGTCTTGTGGGGTTTTTACTACTTGACTCTATGGTACTATTTTTTCCAATTTTGGACCCTGCTTGCAGAATTTGGAGCAATATGTAGTGCTTCACTTTGTATGTACCTGGTACTGGTGGCAGTCAGAGAACCATTATTACACTTGGTTCTCATGTGAAATACAGTGAAGACTTTGAGCCATCCCTTGCACAGTGAGATTAAAATATTTCTAAATTAAATTTACGAAGTAACTGGTAAAGTTTTTTCCAAATCTAAGTACTTCAAACTTGACAGTAAAGGATTCTTCATACAGTTTTTCAGTTTTAAGGGGATGCAGTGATCCTTTGGTAGGTGACCTCGTATGGGAGTGAAAAGAATATCTGTGTCCCATTACATGACATGGGGATTGCTGCTGTCTTGCTTCAGGAATAGATAATGGCACTATTGTCTTTGTTACTAGAGTTAATATCAAGCACTTTTTTTTTTTTGGTGGAATTGAAACTAGTTGTTTTGTTTTCTGTGTTTATCTTCTGATATGTCATGATGTCTCTTTACAGGGACCTTCCTGATGATATTTTTCCTGCCTGCTACTGTATTCTTTTTGCTGTTGATGTGCAAACAAGATGACCCCAGTCTTATGAACTTCCCTCCTCTTCTCCCAGCACTTGAAAGTCTTTGGGAGACAAGGGTGTTCGGTGTTTTTCTTCTGTGGTTTTTCTTTCAAGCTCTGCTTTACTTGCTGCCAATTGGAAAGGTAGGCTGTTCTGGGGCAGGTGGGTCTTCATTGGCAACTGCTTTGTGTGTTAGGCTGGAAGGTGGGCTATGTTCTTAATGCAGTCAGTTTGAAAGCAGATCAGTCAGTTTTCCATAATAAGCTGGCGTATGGCTGCTGCAGTTTTCTATAAGCTTAAAGCAGCACAGTTTGTTAAGAATTCACGTGTTTCAGAGCCTTTCAGTAGAAGAAGCAGAAGGTATTATATAGGTGTTCAGATCAAGACATGGATAATATTTGTGTGATAGAATTCTAGAAGAATTTCAGGTATCTGGCTTTTGCATTCACAAACTGATACTCAGTTTCTTATGGATATTCAGAATTTTGGAAGGTAATCCTCACTTACAGGAAGCTATAAACCATTTTAGCCATATGTTTATCAGGCAGATGTTCTCTTCCCCTCTATGTTACTTAAGGTTTAGGGGTCAGATTCTGAAGGAACACTCTAATAAGTAGATTGTTCAGTCATGTTCTATTGTTACATGTGTTTACAATGATTGGAGCAGTTCTGCTTTCTTGAGGCTGGTGAGGAAGAGTTGTTGGGTTTTTCTAATAATGTTTTTATTTGAAACTGTTAACCTTTTGATATCTAAAGCAGCTTTTCTCGAGCAGTGCATGATCTTTAGATTTGTTTTGTGTCCAGCTGGCTGTGTTAATTGAATGTCTTTCTGGCAGAGATGTGCTTGGTTTGCCTCCCCTGCCAGTGCCCCTGGAAAGTACTTTGTTGAACACTGGTACTTTATTCTTCCTAGGTTGTAGAAGGCCTGCCCCTTTCAAATGGAAGGAAACTGCAGTACCGGATAAATGGTAAGCATGTTTCTGTTGCTTTTTCTGAAACTGATCCCGTTATATGATTTGCAGTGCTCAGCACCATGAAGTACAAATGATGAAAGATACACTCTGTGGTCATATTGCATCTGTTCTAAGTCTTTCATAAAATAGCATGAGTCTTTTCTTGGAAGAAGATGGTTAGTAATCATTAGGAACTAACTGTCTCAAGAGCAAGACATTACACTATACAGGGCATCTGATCTGCACCCAGTTGTGACTAGTGGCTCCTGTCATATTCCTTGTATAATCACTATGTGAGGAGTTGTCCCTTGGAAGTGTTAGTGATGCTTATTTAACAAGGCTTGGTGTTCAGGAGGAATGATCTGAAGAGATCTTATCCCATGTGCCTGGATTATCTTGGATGTCTCTGATTTACAGAATAATAAGTATGTTGTAATTGATTTAAGGTGTTCTTATTCCTGGCTGTCAAAGACCAGTTTGGAGTCCTGATTTAGAACTGATTTCAGTTCCTAGGAATAAGACAGGCTTCTCATCTAGGACTAGAGTATGAGGTATCATATTTCAGCAGTCCTGTTGTTTTGGACTGAAATAGGAAAGTGTGCTTTGATGCCTTGCAGGTATTCCAGACTATGTATTTTGTGAATTAGTCAGTTCAAGGACACTGTCAGGTGTTAGTGGAATCCAAGTGTTATATTAAAAAAAGTTGAGTATTGTGTAGTCTGGTAAGGAGCACCATTTCAGAATTGGGATGGGGATGTAAACCATAGAGTCAGAGTGAATTGCATCCTGTGGAAATGAGTCATATTGAGGCTGGCTCATACTTTTTTGGTTTTGGGCTTTTGTCTTTAGTTGTGCCATGGTCCTGCAATATTTTCTGTATTCTGATAAAGGAAGGAAATATGTTAAATGTTTTGGATTATTTAAAAAGGGGAAAAAAATCCCAACAAAATGCTCTCTTCTTGGTGCTTCAAAGGCTAATTTTCAAAGTTACTTTAAAAGCCTTCTTGAGGAGACAGATGACCTGTGACAGGACAGGAGGCAGTGGGCACAGATGGAAGTACAGGAGGTTCCGTCTTAACATCAGGAAGCATGAGACTAGATGAGCTCTGGAGGTCCCTTCTAACCTCAACCACTGTGACCCTGTGAAAGGGTTCATAGGGAGTCTCTAGGTGAGAGCAGTAGAGAACTCCCTGCTTATATTTGAGCATCAATTCATTTTACGTGACACTATACTCTCAAGGTATACAGAAGTCTTACGCTTGAGTTTTGACTTGATAGTTATTTTAATACTTTAAGTACTGCTATCTGTGTCAAGGTACATACGAAGATAACCATATTTTCAGCTTTGAGATATGAGCTGTCCCACAGATAAGATTTTGTGACCTGCTATCGTTATCCAGTAGTAGTGTCAGTGTCCATTTTTCCATTAAAATCTGAAATTGGATCCAGTGTTATAAAAAATGTAGGAGTGCTCAATGTTCCTGCCTCTTGTCTTTTTGATGAGGAGCACAGTAAATGTCAGTGCTTAGACAGAGTCTCTTAGGTATATTACTGTTCCCCAGAAGTTTGAACCTGAGCATGGGATGTGTGAGAAGTCAAAATACAGAAAGACTGGACTAGGAAAGTTCTACTAAAATGACTTTTAATTTTATTTTGACTAATACATGTTTTATTCTACATCCTTTAGGGTTATATGCTTTTATTTTGACTGCTGCAGCTCTTGGAATCTTATTCTACTTCGAATTTGAACTTCATTATTTGTATGATCACTTCATGCAGTTTGCCGTGTCAGCTGCAGCTTTTTCTTTGGTATTGAGCATTTATCTGTATGTTCGGTCCCTGAGAGCACCCAAGGAAGAACTAGCACCAGGTGGAAATTCTGGTGAGTTAGAAGATATTGTGGATAATTTCTTTCCAATTGTTTACTACAGTTTCATCTTTATGAATTAAAAGCTAGATTTAGGGCTGATTATTACAGGCTAAGAAGGGGAGTTTGTGGGCAAAACAATGTATTAAAATGAAGTATTCAAATATCCTTAGTTCTGTTATGTGTGTGAAGGCAAATAATAAATGATCATAAATTGTGTTTTTCATTAAAAAGTGCAGTTCTAGTCTGTGGAAGTAGCATAGTATTATTCTGTAATTGTTCTGCAAAGTACTTGTTTTTTGCCAACTCAGTGCAGGATATCTTGGAAGTCAAGACATGGTATTTTCCTTTTTGTCTATCTCTCTTGATGGACAGGTAGTTGTCACAGCTGAAAGAATTCTTACTCCCAGACAAAAGCTATGAAATAGGAGAAAAAGTAGAATTAATTAGTGCCAGTAGATCATGTTTAGAGACTGTGATGTGAGCCTCAGGATAAGGCTGAAAATAAAGAAGGAACAAGTGTCAAGGAGAAATAAGCCTACAGTAACTTCTAAAGTGTTTGGTCCTCCTAATAAATAAAATATCTGGGCATTTTGAAATATAAACCATGTGGATTTTGCTTTGCATTTTTCATATACTCTTCAATTTACTTTTTTTGCTTTTAAAAACTTACAATGAGAACTTTAGTGGAAAGTAGGATATTATTTACTGGGAGGAGGGTTGTGGCAGATAAAAGGAAGGTTTGCTAACAAAGGCTGTGTCTTATCTGCAGGCTATTTTATTTATGATTTTTTTACTGGACATGAATTAAACCCTCGTATTGGCAATTTTGACCTCAAATACTTCTGTGAGTTGCGTCCAGGATTAATTGGCTGGGTGAGTCAGTCATCTTAGTAGCTTCATTTGCTTAAATATTACACAGAAGGATTATTTTTTATATGTAATTGGTATTAGGGATGTTATATATATTTATAAACAGGGAAAAAAGTCATGAAAACCTGGTTCACATTGCCAGATTTTTAATGGCCATTTTAGTTCACTGTAGGAAACTTTCTAGTTTCTTTGCTTTGTGGGAAATGAAAACCCTTCGTAAAATATTCATATGTTGAGATTATACAGCTTCAGAAATGTAGTCAGCTGCAAACTGTGGCTTGTGAAATAGGTTATTTTTTTTTAAAACTTAAAAAATAAGAATTGGCCAAAGATACCTGTATTAGGATGTCCTGTAGTGTAACAGAAAACTCCACTTCCTCTTACAAGAAAATTTCTAAATAATATATTTTCTAAACTAGGTTGTTATAAACTTGGCAATGCTCTTGGCTGAGATGAAGATCCACAACCTCAGTGTGCCATCCCTGTCAATGATACTTGTGAACAGCTTTCAGCTTCTCTATGTGGTGGATGCTCTTTGGAATGAGGTAAATGACAATGTCATTAAATTGTTACAATTTCTAATTACAATGTTAAATGAAGGAGGCTTTGTAAATTCTAAATTCCTTCCTTCTTGTTTCTAGGAAGCCATTTTGACTACAATGGATATTACCCATGATGGATTTGGATTCATGCTGGCATTTGGAGACTTGGTGTGGGTTCCATTTGTCTACAGTCTGCAGGCCTTCTACTTAGTGGGTCATCCTACTGCAATTTCTTGGCCTGTTGCTGCTGCAATCACTCTTCTGAACTGTAAGTTATAGTAAATGTTGTTTTTAATTATAATGCAGTACTGATTTTGTTTCTTTGAGTTCTGAGGTGAAGCTTTAGCTCAGATGCAGCAATCGTATTTTCTGTATTACCACAGTTGCTGGCAGCATGTGTCCAGCTACTCTTAAATATGAAGAATGTAGTAAATTATCACTTTATTACATGAAGGCTAGATGAGACTCTGAACACCCAGTTGTTCTGTTGCAAGGCATCTTTAGGTGAATGCTGTCTGGAGTTGAAGAAGCGACTTAAAATATTTTTAATTTAATAGATGCCTTTTAAAGTCAATCAGAGCGACTGCGAGTGACTCATAATAAAGAAGTCAGTACCTTGTTGGCTATGCTTTACAGATCCTAGGCTAAAAGTAACAAGGGGCATCTCCTTCCCTGCTGCCCATAGTTACAAACACATGGCAATAGCAAACATCTCTTTTTGTAGCAGACTGCTTTAAAAAAACCCCCAACCTCTCCCATCTTAGGCAGCCTTAAATTTGTGCCAATATGGGCTTGTAGTTTGTCCCTTTTATAGAATATTAAGGGGTTGGAAGGGACCTTAGAGATCATCTAGTCCCAACCCCACTGCCATGGGCAGAGACACCACCCACTAGATCATGTCCAGCCTGGCCTTGAACACTGCCAGGGTTGGGGCAGCCACTACCTCCCTGGGCAACCTGTGCCAGTGTCTCACCAGCCTCACAGTATCCAAATAGTAAAACTAAAAAACCCCACCCCTTTCTATACATGTGACAAACAATTCAAATACTTGGAAAACAATATGAAGGCAGACAACTTCCTACATGCAACACTGAGAAATATGATATTTTCTCATCTTCAGTTATGTTTGTTTGGGAACTTTTTTGTGTTGTTTTTTTTTTCTTAACATCTTTATTTGAAATAGATTGTGATCATGTTTTTTCAATACAGCCTTGGCAAAACTTAAGCTGCTATGTGAAAACTGTGGGGGAAATGAATTTCAAAATCAGATAATTCATTGTCTCCTTCTGTTATTATTGTGAACTTGTTAATAGTTGGTTAGTTTATGGAGTGAGCGCTGCAACAAAATGATGGGCTGCTAATAGAGCTGTAATCTTACCAAGTGCAGGACATCACCTGATGTGAGTTTCAAATTCAATGTTACATTAATAAATTACGTTAAATATAAATGTACAAGTAGATCTCAAAAGAACGCTTCTCCAAAATCTTTTTGAGGTTAGTCAGTAACATGTAAGAGCTAAAGCTTCTCCAAAATCTTGTTGAGGTTAGTCAGTAACATGTAAGAGCATATGGAACACAATTGTTCAGTGGCATTTTTATCTTGATAGAGCTCTGGGAACCAGAAAATAGGAGTTGCCACTCTGAGGAAAAGACTTTGATGTAATAAGAGTGATAGAGAGCATGTGAGTGCTTTTGTTGAAGCTGAGAAAAATGGAAAATACTGAAAATGTAAAATAAATATTGCTTATTTTCAGGTGTCGGATATTACATATTCCGTAGTGCCAATTCTCAGAAAAACAATTTCCGAAGGAATCCATCAGATCCCAAACTGGCCAGTAAGTACATGTTTTATTCAATTGCTATGCAATGGCTCCTTGTAGAATTAAAATACTTATTTCAGTTGTCGCGTTGACTGCAATACTCTGTTCACAGATCTGAAATTTATACCCACTGCGACTGGAAAAGGGCTTCTCGTCACAGGCTGGTGGGGTTTTGTTCGTCACCCTAATTATCTTGGTGACATCATCATGGCTCTAGCATGGTCCCTACCCTGTGGTAAGTGTCTGAAACTAGAATGCATTCTATAAAATGTGCTTTTATGTTTTGCCATCTGATTGGGTTTGAAATGGAAAGTGATACTGAGATACTGAACCTGTAACCAATTGAATGGCAAACTTCTGTGTCAAAGTTTAATGCAGCACCTGTTCTCTTTCATCTTACCCTTTATATCTTGCCATAGATGTGACATACAGATTTTACTTGTCTTTCTGACACTTTATCATTCAATAATGATGGGGCTTGCTTGCTCATTAGTTGTTCCTTAAATATTTTCAGGCTAGTGGGTGTGCTATAGTGTTTTCACAGGAAGTTCCCCAAAACTGGGAGTTTGAATGGGAGACAAGGTGTGTCACATATAGGGATGACTTTAAACGCAATATATTAACAAAAAGGTCATCAAACACAAAGGAGTGGAATAATTCTGTTTCAAAGTTTTTGTAATGAATACACACTTCTTGTACTGGGGGCCCCAGAGCTGGACACAGCACTCCAGGTGAGGTCTAAGGAGAGCAGAGTAGTGGGGCAGAATCATGACCTGCTGCCCATGCTGCTTTGGATGCAGCCCAGAATACAGGTGGCTTTGTGGGCTGCAATTGCACATTTCTGGGTCATTCCTAGTTTTTTTCATTCACAACTCTAGTGTGCTCTGAGCAAAGCTGGAGTTATATCTACAGCCAAAACGGAAAATCTTGCATGGCTCGTTTGGGGCAGTTCAGTGCTTCAGAGGTTTAACTAGAAATCTGGTTTTGGTAGCTAAAGGACTTAAAATACGTGCCAGCTTTGCATGCATTGAGAGTGAAGTTGGTAGATTTTGCTACTTTAAGGATTTTTTGTGTGTGTTTTTGTGAGTCTTTTCCTATCTGCATGTAAATGCAAGTTTTGCACTGTCCTGTTGAGTATTTGCTGCTTTAGAAGTCTTAAGGTGCTTCAGTCTTTGACAAATGTATGTCACCAGCTTAGTACATATTGTTAATAGTTAACATCTCTGGGTTGGCTTTTTTCTGTTTCTAAATTGACTTTCTCATTTTATTCTACAGGTTTTAATCACATTTTACCATACTTCTATGTGATCTATTTCATCTGCTTGCTTGTGCATCGAGAAGCTCGTGATGAACATCACTGTAAGCAAAAGTATGGCTTGGCCTGGGAAAGGTATTGTCAGCGTGTTCCATACCGCATATTTCCTTACATCTACTAGAGCACTCCAGATGCCTGATTTGCAAATTACTTCTAAAGTTAGTTTCTTTGCAGATAAAAATATACCTCTTACCTTTGCACTTGGTCATTTGTTATTTAGGCTTTTAAAAAAAAAAAAAGAAAGAAAAAACAAAACAAAAAAAAAAAGACCAAACATTGGAGTGCATCAAAGGTATTTACTTGTAAACTTAAGTACATGAGTTGTATGAACTGTCTGTGACTTCAATTTTTTACAAAATTGTGAATTTTAAAAATTCTTGGAGCCCTAATTTTTCAAGCTAAATTTTATCTAGAATTCTGAGTTTACATTTTTTATTGCATTTAATTAAGCACTGTGATGTAAAGTATATTATTTTCTTAATACAATAAATTCTGAAGTTCCATCCAGTTCATTTTTTTGGTGTTACTCGTACCATCTAACTTCAGATGTCCAATTTAGTTGCCTGAATTGGAGGAGCAGCAGAGTCTTTTTGGTCAGTGGAGCTGGAAGCAAAGCATTTGACCCACGTGAGGGGCCTGCAGCCCCAGGCCCAGAGCTGGCACAGTTCAGCTCTGTGGTTGTTCCCCTCCTGGCTTTTTGTTACTGGGGTTTTTTTGGTCGGGGAGGCTCAGGTGGCCCCTCCTGCCTTGTGCCTGCAGGAGTGACAAAGGGATGGAACTGGGAGAAGTGAGGGGGCACAGCTGTGCCCTCCCATCCCATCCCCATGTTCTGGAGGCAGTTTGAGCACAGTGCCTGGCAGCACCCCTGAACCTAGGTGGAAGCCACCCTTCTGGCTCAGACTTCTGAAGGTAGATGATACAAATTCTTGCTTTCTCTGTGGGCAGAGCTGTAGAAGTGAGTAGTGAACCCTAATCCTGCATCTGATGTTGAACATGGGGTAGCAAAAGTGTGCAGTGTATGTGTATTAGACAGAAAATAATACAGCGACCACAGTTGGCTTATTATGATCTTTGTAAATTGTCTTAATGTACCATAGTGTTTACCAAGCGTGTATAATAAAAGCCTCCACATTTTTGCTGTACAGTGTTTGGGTTTGAAAATGCAATAGCTTTTTTAGGAACAGGAGAAATAAGCAACTAAAACAATTTCCAGTAATTTTTTAAAAAAATTCATAAAAAAAAAATTTTTGTAAATTAATGTAGTCACTCTTGAAACAATTGAAGTGTTCATTTAAATGTTTGTATTGACAGATATGCTATGAAAATACAGGAAATGCTCCTCAATCCAAAGTTGGTTTTTTTAATTTGGCATTGCTACCTCATATGCAGGTTTTGCCTTTTGTACTGTTGCAGATAGAGAAATAGTTATTTTTTTGCTATTGCTATTTAAACCATTTTTTACATGAGCCTGTGGTTAAACTCAACCACTTTCTAATATATTTTTGTATATATTTGACTTTTTAACTAATGTATGTGTTCTGGTCACTAGTTGTGTTCTTTGTCTAACTGGCTGTACACGAGATGCCCTTGCAGCATTTAAGTAGAATAATTCTACTGAAATACTCTTGCATTAATTAATTTGCTTTTATTCTGTTAGCACAAGTAAGAGCTTCTCACATACTTCATACACAAGGTTTATAGCACAAATTGTCCTAAAAAACTTACCAGAATATTAAGTACAGTGTGAGTACCTCTGCACTTGCTTGCAGGAGTGTTCCTAATAAATTGGAATGCTACTATTTATCAGTTCTTTTCAAATGTTGATGTAATTGAAATCTAGCATGGGACTTTCTAAAAAATATAATAACCCTCTATTTTGTACACAGGCCTTTTTTAAAGATAATTGTACATTTGAAGTGTATATAATGTAGCTTGATTGTGACAGTCTTTGAAAATCCTTATGTTGGTGTTGTAAGGAAAGTGTTTGAAGACAAGTACTTTGCTGGCAGAAAAGAACAGTGCCTGTAACAAGCCTCCAGAGGATTTACTCCTGTGAAGTAGCAGATTAAACTGGGATGCTTTTTTTAGTCGTTGCTGCGTGAATTTGTGGGAAATAGAGAGATCATCAAATAGCACTAGTTTGTGGCTGGTGTTTTAAAATGTACTGGGGCAGGGGGTTGTGGGGGCAGTTTAACTCAGCCTGTAAACCAGGAGCTGCTCCTGCTGTCCCAGTTTTATCTGTTGCCTCACAAGTTTGTTAAAATGTCATTCAGAGCCCCTGTCTTTCAGAAATGGATCTTGACCAACAATAACTTCAGTTCAGTTACCTGCTGAATTTTATGTGAATTTGTTTCCGAAGTAACTGTTTTTAATACAAAGAAGCCTATGAACTAAAATAAAGGTTTTGCTTAAAACTAAGTAGTGCATTTTTTTTCCAATTCATGGTGGTGCGTGATAAAAATGACGTTGATTTCTCCTATTAAGTCCAGGTGCAAATTTGCTCAAGTCCCTTTCGTGTCTGTGGTTGTGGGCTGAGTTTACAAGCTCACGTTCGATGATTCTCTTAGCCTGCCTGGGACCTTTAAGGAAAGGAGGTATCTCCCTTTCTCCCTTCTGCTTCTCTTTATGCACAAGTTGATAGATCCTCCCTCAGCCTGAGAGCACATTTGTTCTTTGGAATGCAAATAGAGATGACTTGCAGTTGAGTTTTGAGGCAGTAATGTTTCCCCTGTAAAATACGTCATATGGAAGATGCCGATGCTGAGAAAAATTCACTCGGTCTACACAACAGCTGCACAGAATGTCTGTGCAGATGTTCAGGAGAAGTATTTAATGGTAATCCTAAGGGTGAGAAACATGACTGCACTCATCAGTGGAAACACACTGACACAAACGGAGAGGGAAGAGAGACATAGGGTGCCTTGTTCCCTCTGCACAACCCAATGTTCATATGACCTGCGTGTCTCCCTGAGACTTGGCCTGTGCACACATGAGATATTCTGCCCTTTCCAGTACAAACCTCCCAGGACTCTTCCTTATGGTGGCTGTATTTCGTGTTGGAGCTGTGTATTGTTAGGTTTAGTCAGCCTGACTAAAGACCTTCTTGCTGCTGTATTTCAAACTGCAGAAACCTTTCAGCACTGACCAGAAAGAGAACCATCTGATTTTAATCACAGTGAATTCCTGTGAAAAGTACTGTAATACATGGCAGATCCTTAAGAATATATGCGGAAATTTAAACGGAGAAAGGGAAAAAATTTGAACCATGTTAAAAGTCAAACCGTTTGCTTTTGGCAACACAGGTTTCAAAAAAACCCCACCCTACTGTAACTAGTAATAGAAAAGCCTTCCTACTGGCAAGATGGGTCATGCTTGTGCAAAGCTGTTCAAATAGAATGATGATGTAAAGAACCAAAGCAGAACTATTTCATGCTCTTTCCTACTTGTTATTTGATAATCACTGCTGTTGGGGTCCGCGCGAGGGACGGGCTACAGCACACACCAATATGATGCTCCGACAGCCAACTTTATTTAGGGCACCTAACAGTATTTCTAGTAAAATGTCTCCGGTACCTGCAGCTACGCGCTGATCACACAGCTTTGGATTGGTTGCTCCACTTGTCAGCGCGTACGGTTCTTACTTAGGATAGGTTACAAGTTTAAGCTGCATCCTGCTCTCACATCCTGGGAAACTGCTAACCAGAGCTACACAGTGTCTATGAGAACCTAAAGAGCAGCACTATTCCCAGCTTGTTAGCAAGACGACTTATCTATAAGGCAGTAAAACTAAAACCAAACCTAAAAACCCTGGCAGCAGGAGAGAACAAGACCATTATAAAGTGTTGGATTGAAGACACAGGAATGCATGAAGATAGAAACAAGGTCAGCAAGACCTATTTTGTGTGTCTTGTTTTGAATTGCTTAAGCATTCCTTTAACTGTTGCACAAGTTACAGCTCCTCTGCTAGCCAGGCCCCAACACACTGCAGGTACTGCAGACAAAAGATGGTCATTGGAATCATACAGCAAATTAATTCTGTATGTATCTGCTTAGGACAGCCTTCAGGGAATGGAACTTTGCCAGGCTAAAAATTCTCCATTCCCACCAAAGTAAATGGGAATTGGAAGTCTTAGGAGTGATTCAGATTGCATCTATGGAAATGCAACTCTGAAAATGATCAAGTTGCATCTATGGAAATACAACTCTGAAAATGATCAAGGACATTATACCTTCAGCAATCCTTGTTTGTACAGGTGTGATTTCTTCATCTCACAACACATGTCCAATTGTTTTTTCACAGCCAGTATGTGTCTCTGCAGCTTTTACAATGTCTTCTGCCTCCTCTTTTTGGGAAGGAAACGCTTTTTTGGCCAGAATTTCAGGAGAATATGACAGTTACTAAGTGACTTCTGTGAAATGAGCCATCGAGGGCTCACTGGGTTTCACTGTGACTGAATCCTTTGCATGGCGCACACAGAGATGCAGAGAGAGTTCTTGTCAGATCAAAATCATAGGACTGGAAAAAAAGGATTGCATATACATATGGCTCTTTAGCCATGAAGTGATGGGGGACGGGGGAGAAGGGGTTTAATTTCTAAGAGCAAGTCACAGTTATGTATAGCAATTAGATTTTGGCGTGAAATAGTGCAAGATGACATTAAAGATACTGAAAGATATTGAGTAAAACCAACAATATATTTGGAACTACTGTTGATTTTTAAATTTTTTTTCTGTTTGAAGATCAAGGACAATTTGGAACTACTGTTGATTTTTAATTTTTTTCTGTTTGAAGATCAAGGACAAGTAGCTCATCCTGCCTTTCCGCCACCAAAAGTGTTGCTGCTGTGTTTGGTTAGACCATCATGACAATTCCAATAGGATAAATAAAGTTGTTCATTGCACAGTTGTAGTGTTTCAAGTTTGCTATTAGAAATAACAGTCCAGGTTCATCTCACTGTTTCATCCAGCTTTAATCCCAAATGACATTGGTCGGCAGGATGAAAGTTGAGATTCTGTGACAGTGGAAAAGTGGCAAAACTTCTCCACCATCAGCTCAGAGAATGTCCTGACCAGCTGCACATGTGCAGCGTGGCCTGTGGAGGTACCTGAGGACATCCACATGCTGCAGAAAGTCAGAACCAGAAGAAATTCCATGTCCCTATGCTTGTTCAGTTATTGGGAGATATAATTTACAATTGACGCAGACTTGGCTCTTTCTACTCAACAAATACACTGTCTGTTTTTAATGGCATTTGGGGATAACCCTGAATGCAGAGATGAAGCAATGGTTGAAGAGAAGATGGGGGTTTAGGTGCCCTAAGAAACAAATAGACATTGAACTTGTGACCATGGAGGTATTGATATTCCATAAGTAGTGCAGTAAACTTCAGACTGCTCCTCCCTGCCACACAGGGTTGGGATATATGTGCAGGCAGGTTTCAAGTGGTGGATTAGATTGATACCAGCATCAGGGCTGCAGGTTTAAATGGTGCTCTAAGAGGAAACCTTCCTTAGCATTTAATGTGTCCATCTTTTCTTTTAGAAAAGGTAAATACTGCACAGAGCGCAGGAACAACTGATTTTGTAAATTGTTAATCAAGAAGTGTTAACAAAATGTGGCAAATTTAACAGACTTCCGAATGCCAGTGAAAAGCTCTTTTGAAGCCAATGCTGGGTATGTACAGAAGTGCTGCAGGAACTGGCCTGGAAAAGCTCCTCCTGCATGTTGCCAAATCTTGCCTTAGCCACAACTGATTTTGAACCAAATGAAGTGTCATAAATAAAGCAGATCTTTTCTCTGTCTTCTTGCCTTCCTCACAGTTCTAGTTTTCTCATTTACAGTTAGTCCATAACTCAGATCTAGAAGAGCATGAAAAATCTACGGCTGAATGAAAAGGTGGTTTAAATGGAAATCAATGTGGCCGTAGTAATGCAGTCTCAGTATATCCATGAAAATATATCAGCCCGTAGGATACAAGATTGTCATAAATGAATGTTTGTCTATTACACCTGTTTCTGTTTTCCATAAAGAACACTGAATGTGAAGTTAAAGTTGATGTGTTCTAATCTTGCATTGCAAATAAGGCCTTCCTAGGGTTCCTGGATGCTCCACTGTCACAGGACCTGCCCAAGTGTGTGTTGGATGGAGGAGGGAGGCACAAAGCCACTACAAGATTTTCCAGGCTATCTGATCTTTCCCCTTCTCTGTCTCCGGCAGAAAATTAAAACTGAGGCAGTTCCACATCCCAGAAAATGTGCCTTGGCAGCCTGCAGGACTGTCTAAAAAAAAGTATGAAAAGAGGTGACATTACTGACACGATTTAGATGTTTCTACTTTAAAATGAAGCGCTCTATTCATGTAAACTCTCCTACAACTATCAGCAGAGGTGATTCTTTCCAATTAAATGCTTCATCTCACCCACTGAAGGGAAAAAACCCCCACAGCAACCCAACACTGCCGTGAAAGCTTTGATTTCCAAAAATCACAACTTTTTCAAGATATTTCCAAAGAGGGCTCGCAGCAGCCCATGGCATTACACCTCTGACTGCCACAGCAACTCCCAGGAAGAGAAACAAATGCACCTAGGCAAGCTTCATGTAAATTTTATGAAAACAGCAATTATGAACAGAGTCAAATGATACAGATATTAAAATTGTATAGCTCAGCATTAATACCTTCATATTTACTTAATACTAAGAATAACTTGAATAGAAAATAAACTTCACTCTTAGGGAACAAACCACTCTTACCTCTCTACAAACAGCCCATCTTTTACCTAACAAGGGCTAAACCTAACACTAACTACAAAAACACAACATTCACCTGTTGCAGCACTGAAAACCCCTTCATGATCTAGAAGAGCATGAAAATCTAGATCTATAGAGGTAATCAGGGTTTTGTTTTGGTGGCAAAATCTGTGCAGTCTGAGGGGACAGACGGCACATTCAATCTGTGTAAATCTGTAGGGCACAGAATGAGCACTGAAATTTGTCCCGGGTTGCAGTGTGGGGGGCGCCGATGGTACTCACTCTCTTGTGGTCTCCACAAGCTGTTAGAGCAGGTGGAGCAGTGATGGTCCCCATGGCTCCCTCAGGGGCTGTGTCTGTTCCGTGGGCTGTCAGGGACCCGGGGCAGGCACAGAGTTACATCCTCCCACTGGGAGGTGCCTCAGCCGGGGCGGGGGAGCCAAGCATTGCCGGAGGGATATGAGCTGGGCTTTGGAGCAGCACGGACGCCCCTTTGCCTGCTGGATTCCCAGAGGACAAGAGCTGCCGCTGGAGCTTCGGGAGAGGGTGGATCTGCGGGATTACTGCCCCAACAAAAGAGGTGACATTACTGACACGATTTAGATGTTTCTACTTTAAAATGAAGCGCTCTATTCATGCAAACTCTCCTACAACTGTCAGCAGAGGTGATTCTTTCCAATTAAATGCTTCATCTCACCCACTGAAGGGAAAAAACCCCCACAGCAACCCAACACTGCCGTGAAAGCTTTGATTTCCAAAAATCACAACTTTTTCAAGATATTTCCAAAGAGGGCTCGCAGCAGCCCATGGCATTACACCTCTGACTGCCACAGCAACTCCCAGGAAGAGAAACAAATGCACCTAGGCAAGCTTCATGTAAATTTTATGAAAACAGCAATTATGAACAGAGTCAAATGATACAGATATTAAAATTGTATAGCTCAGCATTAATACCTTCATATTTACTTAATACTAAGAATAACTTGAATAGAAAATAAACTTCACTCTTAGGGAACAAACCACTCTTACCTCTCTACAAACAGCCCATCTTTTACCTAACAAGGGCTAAACCTAACACTAACTACAAAAACACAACATTCACCTGTTGCAGCACTGAAAACCCCTTCATGATCTAGAAGAGCATGAAAATCTAGATCTATAGAGGTAATCAGGGTTTTGTTTTGGTGGCAAAATCTGTGCAGTCTGAGGGGACAGACGGCACATTCAATCTGTGTAAATCTGTAGGGCACAGAATGAGCACTGAAATTTGTCCCGGGTTGCAGTGTGGGGGCAGCCGATGGTACTCACTCTCTTGTGGTCTCCACAAGCTGTTAGAGCAGGTGGAGCAGTGATGGTCCCCATGGCTCCCTCAGGGGCTGTGTCTGTTCCGTGGGCTGTCAGGGACCCGGGGCAGGCACAGAGTTACATCCTCCCACTGGGAGGTGCCTCAGCCGGGGCGGGGGAGCCAAGCATTGCCGGAGGGATATGAGCTGGGCTTTGGAGCAGCACGGACGCCCCTTTGCCTGCTGGATTCCCAGAGGACAAGAGCTGCCGCTGGAGCTTCGGGAGAGGGTGGATCTGCGGGATCACTGCCCCAACAGAGCCCTGGCTCCAGGAGGATTGCAGCCGCCATTTCATGGCACTGCTACCAACACCTGACTGACAGGGTGTCAGGTGCCTCTCTGACTCGGTCAGTGGTTTCTTTTTGTCCTCTTGCATTTGTTGTTGTTTTGGTTTGCCTATTAAATTGTACTTCTGACGTGGAATCTCACTGGTTTGCTTTCATACCAGCACAAAATTGCAGTCTTTACAGGTGACTTAACTCCCCCCACAATAGAACTGAGTTCCAACAGATGTGCCACCAAATGTGACGCTTTGTGGTACAGGACGCCTTTGCAGTTTGGTTTCTTTTTCCCTCCATCAGCCCTGGAGAAGGTTTGCTGGCTGCCGGGAGTCGCAGCCC
>NW_008682313.1:0-35760 GCF_000695815.1 Acanthisitta chloris
AATCCTGTCTGGGGACTCAGTCATTTACGACAGGATTAAGCACATTAATGCTTATACTTAAGTAATTTGTTGATTCAGGATCTATCTAATTTTCAGGCTCAGTATAATGGATACTGGTATAAACTAAAAGTTTTCAATGAAATACAAGAGCCAGCCATGACTTTAAACCCAGGGCATGCAATTTCTCTTGCACAGCAAGAGAGGATTCACAGTTACAGACTATTAGAGAGATGGGGTTTTTTAAAGCCCAGTTGTCAGTCATATCTTTTCTCCAGAAAGAAATCAGGTTCTATAAATTTTACATACTTCTTCAGGGACTTACTCTATGAAGCCATGAATTTCTCTACCACTAAAAACTGAAGCAAAAAAAACCAAAAAACAAACCAAACAAAAAAAACCCTCATAGTTTCCAGTATTAGCTAGGTTCTCAAAGATACTTATCCAATCATTCAAAATAAAATTATAAATAAAACCCAACAAAAAAGACCCAGAAACCAAAACAGAAAAGAAGTTGTTAGGCTCCAAAAAGGTCCAAAATGTCAAATGCCTTTAAACAGCCCTTCACAGAACTACAACCTTACACAAAGTTCGACTTAACAGCTAATCAGTGTAGTAAATCCACATAGAAGTAAACCACTGTATCCAGATGTCACCACTCAACTGTCTCTGAACTCCAGATAGCTCAAATACCAGCCCTTTTGTCCATAAACTCTTTTCCTCCTGTCACTATCCTAGTACAGCAGTACAACTTAGAACAAGAACAACCAATATAACACATCTATGACAGCTTTTCCCCTCCCCCAAAATATAATACTGAAGAGTAACCCCATTTGGTCAGACTAACCAGGAGCAACTACATAAATTTTCAAGTTTCAATATGCTGTTTTAATATTTCTGTTGTGAAGCAGCTGAAGTTGAAACACGATGTTTTTAACACAAAAGTCAAGTTTCATGTACAAAACTAATTGCTACACAAATTGCTATCCATTCACTGTGCAATTCAAATTAATTTTTGCTTTCCATTTCCCCATAATTTGTCAGGCAGTGCTGAAAGCAAAAACTTTGCCTTGAAAGTATCTTCTGCTTACCACTAAATTGCAAACCACAAAATAACAAAATGCAACATGCTTGTACTATTTTCCCAAATGACCACTGTGACATGTTTCAGTTAGAAATGTGACTGCTCAATTCAACATTCATTTTTACATGAATCTGAATATCATTGACAGTAGCTAAAGTTCGTCTTGTAAACCATGATAGTAATCAGTGTTTCATATTATTTCTGACATATATCAACTATTTCAGTACTGCTTGACATCTCTCTCTGATCCCATTTAATTTTTCTGTTTCATGATCACACCAAGAGACAACACATCCCAGCAGTGCCAGATCTACACAATACTGGGCAGGGATAGTCATACTTTCACAGTCAAACTGGAGAGCCAGTCCTAAATTTTTTACAAAATTCCCTCCTCTGAAGTGACGTAGCTAGAATTTTACAGATAATTATAGAATGTAGATGCTAACAATTATATGAAAGTCATCTTGACAGACTTTCAGTCAAAGCAGAGCTACCATAACCATTTGGTTTCCCTGGACCTTGACCAGTCAATTCTGAGAATACCCAAAGCTAAATAGATTGCATCATCTCTGCTTACATTACACAACTGTGTAGTGGTGTCTAGATGATACAGCTAATGCAGTAAATGCATTTGCCACAAGACGTCTGCAGTGTATGGGTAACTAGAAATTTTGAACTGGAAATTAAGAACCTACATATGCAACACATACTATAAGCAAGAACAAAACACTCAGCTTCATTCCTTAAAGCACAATCAGAAAATGTATCATAGCACTAAAATAAGCCACTTTTTTTTTTCCCAATATACTTATTAAAAAAAACGGTATAATCATCACCTGCTGATTCCTTCCAGGCAGAATACATATTGCACTTTTCAGTCGCTGCTTCAGTGTGTGGGTGGTGTGTTCCTGAAATTACCAATAAAACTTAAGCTTACTGCAGAAAAGACAACACTGTGAATCAAGAGTTTAACAGAAATATTTTTTATGGGCAATACAGCACTCCATGTCAACCCCATTTCTGCAAACTCATAATTTAATCCACTAAATTAGGAAGACAAAAAAGTGATTTTTCACTGAAGATAAGATACTGCAGGAAAATGTTATAGATAATATAACAACCTTACTCTGACTATTCATGCTCAGGTATACTGTGTGCCAAAGATTTCTCTACCATGTCTATATCATCACCTATCAAATTAATATATCACCAAACAAGATAACATGTTTCCTCCTGAGTAACATACAAATTTGATAATTCCACCAGACTCTGTTTCTAATTTTGTAGAACTTCAACGCTAAGTAAGACTAGCCAAATCTGTTTCTTTGCCAGTTAGAAATGTGCTTCCTAGTTCAGCTTCCACTGAATGCACTGAAAGGTAAAGCAAGTAGTGAATTCAAGGATGATACCATTTCTTGGGACCAAGTTAAAACACTTCAGTCATTAGTGTTTAATTAAAAATATGCTCTTTGCTTTTCCAAGTTTTATTAAATAATAAAGAAATACTTTCTTTTATACTCCCTCCCATGCACCTTAGCAGTTCAAGAAATTACTATACAACTTAGCAAAAAATTAATAAAGCATGCATAAAATGCAAGACAATTTTTACAGGCAACTGAAAATAGGAGTTCAAACTGAAAGAATATGTTAAAATGAAAATAAACAATACCAAATAAAATTCCCAATATTAAAATTCTTCAGAAAGAGACAACTTAGAGTCATGGCTGTATCTCTCCAGAGAGTGTCAGTACAGAGATTTTAAAATTTTTTTCAGGAACAGACTTGATCTCTATGTGAAAAGCGAGTTAACTCCTTACTTAATTACCTCATTCATCTCTTATGTATCCAGAACTGTCTTTGCAAATGTAAACATAATTGCAACATCATAATTTTCAATGTCAGGCTTTCTATAGAACAACCTTAACCAGCTTCTACAATACCACCAGTGTACAAAATTTCTTCCCATTAAAAATTGCTTTCAGAAATTATACAAAAAGGACAGACAGAGAAGATGATCTTCTGGAAAGCAGACCTGAAATACATAACCCTGTTAACTTATGCACCAAACTCCAAACTCTAAATGTTCCTATCACAGCTTATACTGATAAACAGTATTATATCCAGTTCAACTCCTAGAAATGTAGCTAGGAGTCCACTTTCTCTTCCCTCTCTCTAAATAAAAGGTATTTATTTTGTGGGGGAAAACTGTCTTCCACAGGAGAACCTCTGGCAATTTTGCCAGAATTTCTAACTCTAGGAATCTTAGAGTTATATAAGCAGAATGTAGATCGGTCTTAAAAGCAAATGTGAAGATGTCCCAGAAGTTCATGCCTTCTAAAAAGATGAAAATCTGACATTAAGCTGGAAACTTAATGCTTCTTTAAATATTTAAGTAAATTTTCCATATCTGTCTACATTTTTGTAATGAGCCATGCTTCCTGGCAATTCTCAACAGAGATTTATACTTCTAGTTTTAAATCAAAGTTCTGTTTTTCCATAGCAAGTGCACTGCTCTCTTTACAGAAATGATTTTCACTTTGTAATTGTTAGACAAATGAGGTGTTCCTGGCTATTGTGATGTCATGCACAGGGAATAACTGTCAGGATTTTTAAGTTATATATACAACACAATTCAAGACAGAGTGCAGTCAGGTTGATCCAGCAGCTTCCTAAATGGGACTGAGGTAAACTCACCTTATCTCACAATTACTTGATATCACAATTAGAAAAATATGTTGGCATGGCTGTGAAGATTAAGGTGTGCAAACTGCTTGCTTTAAATGGATAATACCGCAGGGATCACACAGGACTCTGCGGCACCCACCTCTGGCATTGCAGATAGCCCTGTATTTATCTCTGTACATCAGGCCCTGTTTGTCCCTTAGCAGAGAAATATTCAAAGCATACTATGCATGAAAAAGGAAATGGAATGAAAACTACGCTTTCATACCTTTGGAATATGCTGCTTTATGCCAAAGAAAATGTGAATATGTATGTACCGATAAACTTGGTAAAATAAATGTGTTAGGAGCTGAATAGTAAATTAACCTGCACTGCAGAGCAGATGATTAAGAACAAGAAACAACTTTATCACTGGCACACAAGAGTGTTCTACACTTATTTACCACATTTCTTACCCCTTCCTTGCCTTGGGCCCCTTAACCAATTGATAAAGCAAACAAATGCTCTCAACCAAACTGATGCTTGCTCAAATTGCTTCCCACTACTTTACCAAAACATAAGCTCAGGCAAAGCAAGAGAGAAAGGAGCTATCCGTTGTTCAATATTCTACATTTCTGCCATAAATAGACTTTTTGAGAAAAAATGGCTTAAGTACTCCAATCCCTTCACCTCCAGGCCACAGCTGCTTTATGCCTATTTCACATTTATATATAGTAAGATTGCAGAAGTTATGGTTATGTCTTCCCTGTGAGGAAGGAGTGAGAGACAAAAGCAGACTGACATGCACAGCACTCTTCATCATTCCTGCCCCACTGTTACCAGCATTGTTCCTGTACTTTGGTACCTCATAGCTAGAACATTACAGGACACACCAACTCGGGTTTTTACAAATCCTGTCTGCTCTTGCCCCATGCTGCACTGGGAATCTTCAGGAAGGGATCTGAAGGTGGAATACTCAGTTTATACAAATGCCAGCCAAGACATGCAGCTATAAATGCAGATGAAATATGCTCATATATAAATGGAGAGCCTATATATGAAGTGCATGCAGAGCAATCTAGCACATCAGTAAGTGATCCTTTTTGGTCTTACTCTTTTGTTGCAGTAACAGGTCAAGTAAAAACCATATTTCAATTCAGCTTCCAGTTTATGTATTTTATCAGTATCTGTCACAGCACCAAGTGCAGCAACAGGTTTTATAGTCCCTCAACAGGAGACAAGCAGCTCAAACTAACATCAGGAGTGCCCATCTCTAACTCTGCCACATCTGTCCTTGTGCCTGGCCAAGGATCCTAATGATCTGGACCCTGACTTGCTGACTGACTTTCCAGCTTCACTTGAGTCCTGCCTCATCACCACAGACATCCTGGTGATGGGCTCCTGCTTTCTGATTAACTTCACCAGTCCTGAATCCCAACCCCAACATGTGGACAGACTTTCTGGCTTGACATTGCAACTACTTGAGCAGCACAGACATGTCTGATCTGCTGTGCTCAGGGCTGTCTGACCCACTCCCTCACAAGCCCCAGCTGGTGAGGAACTGTCCTGCCACCCCAGGCAGCTCCAGTGGGTCCTGATGCTCTTACTCCCAGTGATTAGCCATCCCTCACAGTGCACCCTGACAATATCCACTTTTTTCTTTGAACAAAGCAGCAAACATGAAACTGTAGTTTTCATTTTTTCTTATCTTCTGACCTTTGTGCACTCAATGCTCCTGATACAAGCAAGCTGTCTTCCCTAGGAATTTGCAATCTTCCCTAAAAATATGCATCTCACACACCTACTGGATGA
Source organism: Acanthisitta chloris (assembly GCF_000695815.1). Taxonomy (NCBI): domain Eukaryota; kingdom Metazoa; phylum Chordata; class Aves; order Passeriformes; family Acanthisittidae; genus Acanthisitta; species Acanthisitta chloris. Next base: position 5,555 of record NW_008682313.1, read on the forward strand.
GGCTTCTGCCAGAATACAATGGAAACAGACAGCTATGTTTTAGTTGGTTGCTCTGTTTTTCATTTTTAATCTAGGCTGGTAGAACCCAGAGGGTCATAATCAATGGCATAGGATCTAGTTGGATGCCTGTCAGTAGTGGAGGCCCCCAGGGTTCATAACTGGGCCCAGTACAGTTTAACTCTTTCATCAGTGACTTGGATGAAGGGGTAGATGCCTCTTCAGCAAGTTCATTGACAACACAAAGCTCAGAGGAGTGGTCAATGCCCCAGAGTGTTGCACAGGCCTTCAGAAGGTCCTGACAGATTGGAATGATAGGCAAAGAACTGTCTAAAGTTCAACAAGAAGGCAAATGCGGGATCCTGCATATGGGGAAGAATCGTTGTTTCTATGATGGGCAGAAATTCAACCATTAAAGCATTAAAAATCTTGTTACTAAAATTTTACAGGAACTAGAGATCCATAGAAGAAGTTCTGGTACTATCACACCATTTATAAAAGCTTTCTCTCAGTTTAACAGACATGGAAAGAGTTTACTCTGCAATAACAAGCCAGCAATGCTAGAACTTGAAAGTTCTTTAGGAGCACTTCTGAGGTTTTACATCTTGGAAGGTTCTCTGCTTTTACTGTCTTGATATTTAAGATTAATAGAAATTCTGGAATCTGTAGAAGTCAATATTTTTCACAAAAATGTGCAGTTTTAAGCAAGGATGAAATTTTTGCCCAAAAAGAAAGATTAACTCCAGAAAAAAACCCAATAGCTCCACACTAACCTTAAATCATAACCTACAAATGGGATTCACTCTCTGCTAAAATAAGAAGAGACATTTAAATTTCAGTCTCCAAAAGCTCAGCTGCATATCCTTGCTGCCTGAATTTTTAAATTTTATCTTTTTGGTAGATGAACCTAGTTGTTAGGTCCATTCTGATATAAAACTGGACACTTTCTAAAACCCAGAAATTTTCACAAGACACAAAGATTTTCTATCAAGCTCTTCCAGGACTTGCAAGACTGCAAAAGAGATTTGCTTATTCTAAGAATACCTGTATTACTTCTATGTTAGGTTTTAAATGACATCTGGTGAACAATTTACACAGAACTTTCTATAACAGCCCTTCCCAAATTGACACTTTCCAGCACAGCACAGACAGGAATGACATACTGCATGCCAGAAGTACCTCCAGACATGCTCTTTTGCAAAACTGCAATAAAGAAACCAAGTTTGTCAAGGAGTAAAGTGTCCTCTTCTTTGGCAAATTGAAAACTGTTAGCTCACCAGGTCATGGATGGACAGTGTAATTATATCATCTAAAACTCACTTTCATTTTACCATTGTACCTCTGTGTATGTAAAGCAAGAATCAGTCTTTATATTTATTCACTTCTGATGTATAAACACAATATATTTATATAACTGCAAAATTTATTTTAAAATGAAATAGAACTGGAAAAATGGACTTGTCATTTATGTTCAAGAGCAATTGATAGACCCTTTTCCCTATTTTTGGATCTTAAGGAGAGTATGGATTTTAAAACATGATGGCAAGTACCTTGAATCTTACTGTTTCCTTAATGATGAAGTTGCACTTACTGATACGTTAGTGCACTGACATATGAGAAATACATTTTTGTACTTTTACCTTAAACATGCTGTTGCACATAGTACCTATCATAATTTGCTAGACCAATTCAAGATACTGTTCTTAATCTAAAAATTGAAGCGTATACTCTGTGTTCTCAATCCCTCAGAACAAGATGTTCTCTGCTGCATTTTGAAGTAAATGTGAAAGATCCAACAGATTAGCTAACATCTTGAAAAACTGCATACCGTGATGTCAAAGCTTTATAAACCAAATTCACTGGTTTGTAATTTGGAGATTTTTCACTATTAAATTTCTTTCCTTTCTTCCATAAAAAGAAAGTCAACACAAGACCAAAACCATCTGTCTTCAATTTTTAGGGAGAGAAACAATCTAGAAAGCCAATCTGTCAGTTCATCAATGAACATATAATAAATATACTCTTTTTTCTACTTATAATTAAAAATCCTATTAGTTCTCAGAGCAAGAAAGATGAGATATCGTAAGCTTGAGTTTAAAATTTAAGTACAATAAATAAGTACAACAAATAAAACTAATTCAGCAATCACTGTCATAAAACGTCAGTTGTTCTCAAAATGAATCTTTCTATCAAAAAGAAAGAGATACCAACCAACCCATCTAACAATTATATTTTTCAAAAGCATTCCTCAATTTTGTAACACCCTTTATGTATACCTTCTATTAAAAAGAAGCAAGGAAAACAAAAAGATCTTTTAAAAGACTAGGATATCATTCCAAAATGCCATGTATGTTCATAACAAGAAAGTTTAACAGTAAATAAACCATAGGTGATACATATTTCAATAAGAAAAGTTCCATTTAAGAAATAGTTTTGAAATGAATGCTTGAAAATGAGGAATTAGTTACTATGGCACTCCTATTGTTAATCAGGAGAATTCCAACAGCTCTGCACTTTGCCAAATGTCTAAAATGATGGATAGTATAAAGTAGAGAACAGCTACTGAAAGGGGAAAAGAATATAAAGGCTCCTTATAAAAAGACAGGGCAGTGCTCATTGTTATTCAAGCACATTAGCTGCCATATCCTGTTTCCATTGACTGCAGGGAAAGCTTTAGCATTGACTTCAAACAGGTGCAAGTCCCATGAGACTTAAAGGGAATAAAACGTACAGTCACAGTATGAAAGCAACAGTGTATAAAGTGTGGTGAGACAGGATATGTAATTCTAATCTGGTACACAAGAATCTGACAAAGCTATTTAAATGCAGTGCCAAGTAAGGATGCAACTGAAAAAAACCAGACATTTCTAAACAGAAATTTGGCAAGTCTCCATTCAATGCTACAAGAAAAGCACAGGAAAAATGTTACAGAAATGAGAGTGCTAAATTATAGTGGGGGGAGAGAACAAGGGAGACCCAGAAGCAGCAATAAGCATCATCCTGTTCTGTAGCAATACAATATCACTTGTTCAGGACACAGCTGCTGGAATGCTTTGCAGGATACTGCAGCCTGGTCTGCTCAGGGAATTGTTGGGACCTACACCCAAGTATATTATCCACTCATTTATTCTCTTCTGTGTTATCATGAGCATTTGGAAATGTTTGGGGACTTCTTTTTATAACTTGTATCATCTTCAAAGAGGTCTTAGGCTATATTCTTACATCAGTTGAGTTATGCACGATGTCCTCAATTAATTCTATAAAGAAAGTAGCTGAGATGTCATTATATTAATTAGAAGCTGGTCAAAAATAGAGTATTTATCCCACAGGAAACTGTGAAACTTCAAAACTTCTTTCCAGATAGAAAAGAAAGCTATTGAACACAGCAACTATCTCTCTAAAACAGGGATAATAAACAAACAGTCTCAACATTAAACTCATCTGGACAAGTGTTAGAGCTGGATGACTAAACCTCAGCATTTACTTTTAGAACAAGATTTTGACATAAAGAGTGAAGGAAACAATTTTGCAGGGAATCATGCAAGACTAGAAGTGATGGTAAGAGTTAATGCAGAGATAAAGAAGCATTTCCAAGCTTATTAAGTTTCATGATGAAAAGGTAAATATATACCTGTGCAAGCATGGGAAATCCGAGGTTCCTGCATCCATTACAAGGTGTCAAAGCCTCCCATAAGCCTGAAGGACCACAACTGTTTTCACCTGTATCATCATCATCTTCTTCCCTTGGTGATACACGCGTTGAAGGCGGCCTCTGTGCATAAAGAGACAATACTTGCAAATTAAACACTTTGATATATTGTAAAGAAACTTTTTACTTAATGAAGTGTCCTATTTATAAATTCCAAAAGATAAATTGCTATTTTTATACAAAGAACCTACTCAGCTGTTAAACTGCTATATGAAAATCACACTTTCTGAGAAAGGTGCATATGGAGCCATCTGCAATTATACTTTACATATGAGTGAACATAATAATGTTAACAATATGTATTTATCATCTTTTTTAATTGGCAATTTCTACCTCATTTTACTTTAAAATTTACATTAATATCATTAAGCTTAGGATATCCCACAGAGAATAAAAACTAACATTTTAGCTAAATAAAACATTGTCCCAAAGTGGGAAATAATACAAGCTGAGGGGATCTTGTTTCAATAGACATCTGTTGTGTTCAGAAAAGTACAGTGGTATTACATCTGCCTGGATGAGTCCAAGGATTTGTTAGAAAAAAAAAATAAATCAAATCTGAGGTTTCAATTATTGTTGAACATTATAAATGTGTTAGCTTATTTTGTAGGCAAAAAATGTATTTAAAAATGACCTGTCATTTAGTTTCATCATCTGAAAGTGATGAAAGGTTTAGGGAACAGTCATTCAGCTGTGAGCATTATGACTTACTTATTGGTCTCAGTGCTAAGGGAAAAATGCTGATTTTTTTCTTAAACCAGTATCCTAATTTTCTATGACATACAGAAATAGGAAGAGTGAACAGTTCCTATATATTTATGCTATTTTGCTACACAGGACAGTCCACCCCAGCTGAATCAATTGCAGTGGCAACTTTTATAAATTTCAGGAGAAAGAAGAGGACATTTAACCCAGTAATGAATGACTTAAAATCTCGTCAACAAAAATTGCAAGGAAAAAAAAGTAAATTTTACATCTTAACTCTTTGTCCTTATTTAAATTAGAATATGTCATAGCTGTTCTAGCTTGCTTGACATTTGTTTGAGCAGCCTACCTGATATTCAGATGCAAAAATGCTATGAGTCCCATACAAAAACAACTTAAAAATCCAACACATAACTGGAGATTATTTTAGCCAATAGAATAAAAGAAGGCATGGAATCTGCTGCAAGAAAGGGAATGCAGAAGTGAAAGAAAAGTAGCAGGGAAAGGAAGAACAGAAACAGCAGCAGTTCTAAAGATGAACACAAGCTGATGGAAACTGTAAGAGAAGCAAAGGCACTGCACAGATAAGCACTATCAAATTGTAACACCTGAGGATCATTTAACTTTTGACTCTTGTGACAACTTCTTAACACAGTTGTAGTTAGTATACCATTAATTCAAGCAGGGAAAATACTTCTATGTCAGCTCACATACATGACAAACACAATATAATCTATCGCCCACTACTCTGATTCCCCATGGATAGAAAATGGTTATTCCCTTGTTGCAGGCTTCATCAATTTAGCCATATCTTCTAAAGTTAGGAGGATTTATTTACTTCTTATTTTAAAAGTCAATTCTTAAAACATTCTTAGCATGATATTTCATTAGGTTATTTTGACACTCAAGTAGTACCACAGAATGTGTTGCCATAGCAACCAACATTCTCACGCTGAGAATATTAAAAGGATTGGGTTAATTCCGCAGAGTGTAGGTCACAAGAAAGACTCTTATTGCTGTGTATTTGTATAGACAAAGGAAGCAGACTAGAGGTCTTTCCCCTTTATTTATGATGCCATCTTCCATGGTGGCTGGCCTACATTTATATTTAAATCTCAGAATTGTTGTACCAGAGAATAAATCACTATTCCCCCTAGAGCAAAAAGCAAAGACCTTGAGTCCTTGAGCAACCTGGTCTAGTGGGGAGGTGTCCCTGCCTATGGTAGTGGGGGGTTGGGGGTGAATGATCTCTAAGTTCCATTCCAGCCCTAAAATTCTAGGATTCTATGATAACTGCAGCACTTCTCAGCACAGGAAAGCAGGTAACATGCATCAACTGTGTCCTTACAAGTCAATGTAAGTGAATGAAGACAAAAAGTCACAGAAAAATGACACTGTACCTTCTAAAGGTAAAAAACTCACACACGTAATATCAGTGAGAAATTTCCAAGACAACTAAAGAAATATGAATAATAAAACTCAATACATTCGTACCACTGAAGGGAGAACATGAGTATCCAGCCATTAGGGAACAGAATGAAAAAACCCATACCAAACAATTACTGAACAACAGAAAAACATACATAAGCAGAATGAGAGCTGTACTTTACATTAGATGTATTTTATATAAATAGTCTGGGAATCACAGGAATTCAATGTCAATATGAATGAGAACTAGAAAATATAGTCAGAGCTTGTAATAATTAAAAATATGGATCAGTCAATGTCAAAGTTCATTAGAGACACTGGTGGTATAAATTGACTGGTACTCTCATGCAACTAGACAATCCAGGTGTGAATAACATGATACAGGCTAATTTACAGACTACTGAAGAGCAGAGCTAGCTCTTTTTATACTGAATGACTGCTACTCATCTTGCCCAGACTTCTGCTACTGATAAAGCACTAAAAAGGAACCATTAGGAAAAATCTACTTGAAGGGTCAAGAAACAGTTACTGCTATCACTTTTCTCACTCATCCCCACTGCCAGAAGCCCAATTCATTCCAGACAATTAGCACAAAGAGATGTGTGGGAAATACTGCAGGGGAAGAGAGCTGAACTTGCAAAGGGGAGAGAGGGAGTTAATAGCTGCATCAGGGAAAGGGGAGTCATAAGTCCCCCCACATTTGGTAGACTGGGTTTGCACACCCTGGGGAAAGGGGTGTACCTGGAGGAGACAAACGAGATAAAGCAATATCTACAATCAATTCACAGACCTCAGATTGTCAGACAAACCCACAAAACTCCCAGGCCAGACCACCCAGTTTCCTGTTAGTCTCTCACAGCCTTCATTCCTTTCCCAGAACTTCCTCAATTTTCTGATCTGTTGTATAATTTAATTTTGCCTCCTTAGGGATCCTTTTAACACAAAAATCTAATTCTGTGTGCTCTGCTGGGAAGCCTTGAAATAGCCTTGTAGGGAGAGTTTTAGTGAAACTGAAGTTATTTATGCCCACTTCTCAGAAAAATAAATAAGAGGAAGGTTTTTCTGCCACCTAACAAAAAACAGACTGAGAACCATTTTTATGCCTGTTTTGAGCAAACAAAAAAAAAGGCAAATACAATTAGAAAATGCCACCTAGATCACACTTCAGTTAATTGAATTTGACTTGAAATGGTGAAGTGCAACACTAAGCTTCAAAAAGGCCTCCTCTGTCAAAGCTACAAGAGATGCAAGTATAAGCACCATACATCCTCAGACAAAACAGACAGAAAAACTTACACAATATTAGATAGATATGCAAAAAGGAAAAACAGTGGTAGAGAAACTACAAGATACTAACAGATAATGAAAGATTTATAAGAGTTCTAGTTTTTACTGGAACACTGAATAAAGTATTAAACATTGCTTATAGTAGTATAAGACTACCAATGTAATTTCTCTGTGTATAAAAAAAGAGAAAATAATAAATGATACAGCAGTAAGACAGTAGTAAGATCTAGCAAAAGGACATTGAACCACTACAATTAGTGGCAAATTTTCCTCAGACTCTACTGGGCCTGACAGCACCTCCTGTTTTCACACCTAATGAGCATGTAGATTGACTTCAAAAATTTAGGTATGGTAGCCTTCTTCTTCATGCCTCCATCTACAAAAAGGGCAAAATCTGCCCAGTAGGATACTTCAGACTGAAGGACACTTTATACTATGAAGAGGCTGTTTATTCCCCCAGAACATGTACCCACATCAGATTGGCTATCACAATAACTAGACATCTCTGTCCTGCTCTAAGAGAGCAAGCCAGTATTTATCAACAGACAGAAAGATGAATACAGACAGAAAAAGGAGAGACCTGTTCTACTCTTAAAAGTCAACAAGAAGAGAAAGAGAGCACCTTTAATCTTAACTGTTACAGCTACCAAGTTCACAGCTCAGGGAGCTGGATGCCTTGCTTTTTACAATGTCAGCTATTTCCTGACTACCATATGACCTTATTATCTAGACAACGTTTCTCTAGGAATACAGTTAGTAACACAAAACCTCTTATTTCCTTTCAGACCCTCTCTTTCTCAGCTTTTAGTGAAAACTGGTCTGCTTTCTGCCTTGATGTTTCTAAGCAGTCACCGCTATGCAAAATGTGACTCAATTCCCTTGTTGCAGGATACAGAGGAGACTTTCCTGTAGTAGTCCGGTGAAGCCTAAAACCAAACATCAAAATGTTTACTTCTTGTACCTCTGTTTTTTTCATAATTATCATCCATTTGCACAAGTATTTCAAATACCCTTTCAGACAGTATCCACGAGAGCAAGACAGCATCATCAAACTGGTAAAGATGTTAAATAAGAGGACATTTATCATTTGCTATTACATCCTAGTTCTGGACACTAACATTAACTTTTAGTTTACCTTGCAGCATCTCTCATATTAAAAGCCCAAGATTTTGAAACAGAGCAGCAAAGATGAAATCCAGAAGGCATGTCCTTCTGCTTATGGAAAATAGCAATCAGACATTTGAGAAGCAAAATGCTACCACTCATTCTGCAGCAATGAGGTCAGTAGGAGGTTTCTTCTGAAGAAATAATTTGCCAGACATAGGCCCATGTAAGTATTTCCTATGATCCTACCCCAGGTGTGCCTCTACCTCTCCTTTGCCAGGTCCAAAGAACATGTACCTACGTCGTGAAATAAAAGTAAAAAATACGGTTCTGTTGTCTAGTATTCTCTTTTGACATTATATTACGAACTAATAGAGTGGGAAACTGCTCCTGAATATCTTGTATAAATTAGGATGAGCAGGTTGCTCTCTGCTGCGGTTTCCAGCAGCTGTGGCAGCCAAATCAGGAACGGCAAAGCCAGGACAGTGTTCTGTGCTCTCACTGCTCCCCCTGCTGCTGCCCAGGCTGCTCCCGGGGGAAAATGCCTGAGGTATGCAGAATCGAAAAAAACCAAAAACCATCCTTAGCTGGGCATGAAATGTAACACCATCGGTTACTCTTTGTCCACAGCAGGATTCCTACGTTAAGCAGACGTTCCCTTCTGGGATTCAGTAAGGATCCTGACAAGGAGGAGCCTCAGTTACAAGATACATCCTATGTCTTACACAAAAGAACAGTGAAAGGTTTTGGTGGCCTGGGCACACCTTTCCCACATCCCCCAAGGCAGTTTTCTCCCTGCTGTTTGCCTGTTTCCCACCCTTATTGTCTTGTCCTTCACCTTACACTGCACATCTGCTGCCTTTTTTCATAAACACATTCCTAGTTTTACATCTCTTTCATCATTTCATTCACTATGAGTCTGGTTAGGGTTTGGCTGCACCTCCTGTATTCTGCAAGGGAGGATCAGGAGGACAAAGTCTTTTACTTAAAGCAGCTGAATGCTGGAGAAATGCACTCTGTACCTGACCCTGCCATAATCCCTGTGGGATGCTGGGATCTTTAAACTTGTTGAAGATGATAGCTAACTTTCTGTTCCTTATGTGCTAGCTATATTGAAAATGTGAAGGTTGCACGAAGTGCCAGGCTACACATCAGGCATCAGCTTGAGAGATTCTGTGACCATTTTCAGAGGTATATGAGACTAAATGCTCTGAAAATCCAAGCTCTTGCAGTCCTAGACAAGCAGATCTTGATCGCTACACCACTGCACAGCAGTCCAGCTGCATGTGATAGAATCTTCTGACTGGGGCTCAAAAAAAAAACCCCAAACCACCTCATCTGAAGCAGTCGCACACTTTGAACTCAAGAACAGTCATGTCTGATCCTGGGAAGAAACTCCTGTAACTTGAAGTCAGCAGTCAAGGTAATTGACTACATGTAACAACTGCAAAATGTATTAATTTGAGGCAAACATGATTAATTCACACACATGATGAAAACTACATGACTGTGTAGTTGCTGCCCCTCAGTGGGCAAGTGCTATTGACATCTATCATGAGGAGCACCCCAGAAATTAATCACTGTCTCCAGAGCAGGATTTGACAGCACACAGTAAAGACAGGCTGGAACAAGATGGTGAGTACAATGCATACTGAATAAAGTCAAAATTAACTAAAAATGAGACCAATAAATGAGTATAACCGAACACATTGAAAGCAGGGCAACATGTTTCAATTTAATTTATCCTTTCATGCAATATACATAATTACAATTAAGACCATTCTGAATCTTTACACTACTCGCAAAAAAAGGATGCAGACATATATAAAACAAAAGTTTGAGGATTTAAAAACCTAACAGGCTATTAATTAATCAGAAAATAACAGGCATAAACTAAAAAACCACATCTTTTCATCCATCAATAAAGCAATTGCATTTTTTCAAGTCTTAAGATTGCTTTTCATTTGCTAGATAACAATAAAAGGAAAAACATGGCCCAACAAACTCATCTACTAAGCTAAAGGTTAATTTTGACTGTTTTTTCACTAAACATAACAGCTTCTGAGCAGAGTGTCACAAACTTCTTCATACAAAGAGTATTTCATTTATATATAAAACCACTATGAGGACTCTCACATTTAACAATCCAATATTTTGCACATATACCTTAAATGCAAAGCAAAAGACACCTCAATGTCTTTCAGTAGGAATCTTGACTCTTTTCTAACTCCTGTTTAATTCTGCCACATATGCGAAGATTTTCTAATGACAGATAATTCAAGGACTGAATAAATCATAAAATTGCAGAGATTGCACTAAGTCCTTTTAGTAATTATAATTTAACCGTAGTATGAAAGTATTTGTTAAGAATTATACAGTAGTTGCAGCCCATAGAATTTTCATGTTTAAATGTCTTGGGAAACACATACTGTGCTTGTTTTTAGTGTAAAATTAACAGGATGAAGTATTAGCTGCTTGAAGCTGTAATATACACTGTCCTGAATTCAAAAAAAAAAAAAAAAAGGCATTTAGAATATCATTGTTTTAAACTACTTTGAGTTCTTTGAAAGCTAAGCATTTAATACCTGCTATTTGTTTAATCTGTGGATTAAACTACTGTTCTTAAATGCATGGAAATAAAAGCAATTCCACAATTTACTCCATTCCAGTGTCTGTGTTTGGGACAAGATTGAACTGCCAAACTAAATTCTCTCTCTTAACATTAGAAATGAACAAATACAAATGAACAAATTTCATAACAAATGAACCTGTGTTTTAAATACTTGTCTAACTTGAGCATGTACCTAAGACTAATAAATCAGACTATTTGCACACTTAGTATCAATTTTAAATTATTGATATCAAAGCACTTCAGGTGCTTTACTTTACTAAGAACAAGAACTTAACACATGAAACATACAGCCCAGAGACACAATTCAACCCAGCAAGCCATATAGACTGCATGGACACTCTGCTACAGAAATGTGTTTTAGGGATGTGTTTACTTCCCACAGGCATAGTAGATTTGACCTAAGTTGGTATGTAGGAAGGATATACACAAACACAGGCTGTGCAAAAAGGCAAATAATTTGATAAATATTTTTCTTTTGAGTCCTGAAGTATAAGCACATGAATACTTCCAATTAAGTTAATGGGATTTCTCATGGTAATGACAGGTTTATGTGTCGCCCTAAATCAATATGCACATGACTCATTCCAAAATGTGACTCACTGAAAAAGTCATGTACCAGTTTTAAAAGAAAAAACTGATAATGAAGGGTATAGGAGCCTTTTTTTGCAGGAAAGCAAAATCAAGAGTTAATAATTTTAGAAATATTAAATAGAATTAAAAGTCTGAGCATATTTGCCTTTGCATAAAGGAAAAAAGGGTAAGTCAAAGTAATGATCAGCATCTTTGTCTTTAAATGTCCCAGAAAGAAATTACTGCTTGGAGAATAACTACAGAGGCATCTCTATTTAACAGCCCTATACTATCTGAATGTTATCATATAACATTTGAAAATCTCAGTGCAATGTAATCGCCACGCAAATCAGCTGTAAAACATGTATTTTTCCTCTTTTAAAGTTGTGAAAGAGAGGGTGGATAAGTGGGAGGCAGTATGATGAAACTTACAGAAAATACATTATTTGCCATGAAATAGAGCAGAAGGAAGAGAAATTAAGGGAGGGGGAAAATCAGGTGGTAAGCAAGTGGGCAGAAGTCACCACTTTATTACTCCTCCGGCACACAGTTTTTTATTTAGCATACATATTCTCAGTAAGTGTGTTACTGAAAATGCAGTTATTATTCTATTAACTTGCTGTTGGCTTCATGAAAAACATAAAAGAAAACCATACCTGAATAGACAAAGCCAATCTAAAGAAGAACTACATGCAGCACTGAGTTAATCATCTGAAGATGAACACTAGTTAAGAATGGATAACCAAAACGGCCTTGAAGAACATTTGTACTTGATTATTTACTGATTGATCCATCAGTAACAAATTACTAGCAGTTTGACACATTGTCACCCAAGTGCTAAACATAATATAAGCATAATGCAGTAGAGCAGCTGACAGTTGAAATGTCTTGACAGGCTATAGAAGTTGAAGGCCTAACTGGAAAAGATCAGGCAAAAAGTAATCTATCTTTCATTATCAGTAGCACAAGCAAGAGCTCAGACTCTTCTAGAGGTATAAAAAAAGGATCACACAGGTCACACACACACACACCCTGGAAGAGATGCAGAATACTATCAACTGGACAACAGCTCTCAATGCAGCCTGATTTGCATGGCAGGTGGAAGCAGCATTCAAAACCATCTTCTGTAGGAAAGCAAAGGTTTTGCTGTGGCTGGTAGGAAAATCTGCCAGTGTGAAGCTCACATACTGCAAGCTGCTGCTTTTTCCTGTCTTATATAATTAAACCAGTGACGACACTGCAGTTGTCTGAATAACCAGTACTACCAGAAGACTTAGGACAGTGGCTGCTTTTCCTGTGCTAGCTCATCTGTACTGCTCTTTTTGTCTATGGTAGATGCAATATAGTTTGTACAGATCCACCATAATACAAGCGCATCTTTATGTTGCTTTCCAGACACACTTCTAAGTAGCTGAAGAGCTGATACTTAAATTATTTCTTCAGCCAGTGATCATATAGTGTCTTAAAGGTCCTTTGAAATACAGAGAAACAAGTCAGTAACATGCTTTCATCTTTAACTCCTGTAGAACATTGTATTTCTTATGAAGTATCAATGGCTAAATACATGATTGTGATCTGTTAAAATTGAGATTCCTTAAAGGAAACACCACTTTGGACAGAGACAAGGGCAAGGCAATAAATATTCCAATACTCATAAGTAAGCAACTGTTAATAATTAAAAGAAAGACCAGCATAACAATAAAAAAATAATTACATTTTAATATGATTTTTGCCTAAGTTTGACAGGCAGTGTTGAGGTTGCTTCTTTGCAGGCTGTGGACTGTTCATATTTCAGAGATACTGGGCAGAGCACCAATATCAATAGAAACAATAGCAGTGGTATTAATGGAAGCTGCTTAATCTCAAATAACAACTGAAGCAAATAAAACTGAAGAGCCTCTTCTGAGATTCTCCCTCATGGGACTAAACTGAAACTTTTATTAAGTTTAGGGAGGACATATGCCAAGAGAAGAGAAATGAAAATAGATGATCAAAAATTGTGTAAATCTTTCAACACTCATATTTATCTAGAAAAGTAAAGAAATTGGTGTCAAATCCAACGCATGCATGGTGAAACAAATCTGGTTTCTGATTCTAATCACAATTAAAAACTTATACCATGGAACTCAGCCTAGGATTTCAGAAGTTACAGTATATAGCAATAAATAGTAAAGTTACAGAAAAGCTAAGAGATGTTCTAATTTCAGCTACTAAACAAGCATTATTTTGTATTAGTTTATCGTGGGTGGTCATTTTGCCCTGTGAAATATGGCACAATATTTACCATTAGCATCACTTGTACACGTCTTACTAAGCAGCAGTAAAGAAGGGAAACTGAGACTGCTGCTGCAAAGAATACCTACTTATTCAACTTCAAAAGAGTAATAGAATAAAATATAGTGAAACCATACGTTTACTCTTATCTCCTCTCCTTCACAGATCCTGTAAAAGTTCACATAGCTCTGATGGATTAGCAAGTTTCATCTCCTGTTTATAGCAGAAGGATAAAATGATGCTGTTCCCCTTGCTACAGAAAACAACCCAGAGACATATCCATATGGTTCTCACTCTTCTCATGAGTTTCCTGTCAGATGGTGATCATCAGACTATACTCAGCTCCAAGATTAATAACTATTCTTACACTAATGGCATAGACATGAAATCAGTGTTGACTTGAGGTATATACAAAAATATTGAAAATATTTCCACTCTACTGTTTTTAACATGTTGTGCAGGTAGAACATATTTATTCTGGGGTCACTATACATTACAAAACACAACCAAACCTGCTGAAAGACTTCTACAAATATTACAGAAATAGTTACCTACTAAATATGCAGGCACATCAAAAGCAAAGAAGTTCTAGAATGATGTGTTCCCTGTTTTAGATTGCAAGATTTAAAAAAAAGGTTAACTTTAAAGCATTCTTTCTCCTTCTTTCTTTACTAATAAACCTCCCACATATCCAGGCTCAGTCTTTTTACAAACTATCAAAACTAATTTTTCAAGAGAGCAAAAATACGTTTTCAGGAATTAAAATCTAATCATACCTAAACATTGGAGAAGTCCTTCATATTCCTTCTAGGCCTCATATACTGTTACATACTCTGTTGTTCAAATGTGATAAACTAAATAGAATGCTAAAGTTTCACAAACATGTCTCAATCCTTAATGTTAACACTGCCAACCTACTGGAGGGACATTTGGATCTTGCTTAAGTTGCCTCTGCACTGAGGTTCAGTGTCTATCTTTGGGCACTCTGCCCAGCCTCTAACTGCCACTCCAGAACACTGTGACTTTCCAAGCCCTTTGTCATATCTGCCAGCTCCATGCAGATGTCTCAAATGCCGACCAGAACAGCACCCGATGGCTTTGTGTATGCAACTCCTTGAGGGCAGCTACTTGGGATTCAGCTGCCAAGTGCAGGCATGCAGCATCATTTTGGATACACAGGGTAGCTGTTGACCCTTAATCATTGCGCTTGAAGGTATGACTAAACCCACATGAGCCTCAGGCATCCACAGTGACACAAGATACTTCATGTTAAGGCAGCTGGATCCCATCTTTGAAATATCAGTACCCGTGCACTGGTGATGCTCTAATGAAATAGACAGAGAATTAATTCTGAGAAAACCAAGGAAGACCAATTTTTGCTCTCTTGTGATGGAGAAGTTGAAAACCTGATTCTGACTGGAACACTAGAGAGCAGTCTAAGGAAAGAAGAAACCCAAGGTAAATCCAGGGCAGGAGTCTACAACAGAATTTTTTGGCAGACCTGTAAGGTGGGCCAGACCTTGAGGAAAGCACCTTTGGTGACTGATAACCTAGTAATAGCACCACTTGTCAGTCTTCCTGACTATTTAATTTTATAATAATATGACAGAGAGTTGATGTTAATATTGCAAAGTCGCCTGTCTAGAGGAAATCTCATGGTATTATTTTCTCATTCTGTTCTCCAGAAGTGACTGAATCTCTTCTCCTGGAAGATCCCAAATGAAGCTGGAGACTGTAGCTTAAAAATGGACATTGTGTTGTACACTACTGCATACTCACAGGATGATGGACACAGAGGGTACGGAAGAAATAGAGCAGACAGGTATCCTGCTATGCATGCCTGGCAACAGTGTCCACAACAGCACAGGCAGCTCAGGCATGTTAAAAAAAATAATAATGAAACAAATACAAATGAACAAAGGTTCTCTAAAGCACTGAATAACACACACACAAAAAGATATTTAATTGAGGCAAATAAACATATTGGGAAGATGATTTCAAGATCAGTTCTGCTAGAATCCTCAGATCCTGGCTAATCCTGTTGAGATTAATAGATTTCTTTGGTACTTATCTAAGTATAATGAAACAGAGATTAGTCTTCAAGTTATATATGTGCTCAGTGCTGAACTGAAATTGTCCTTGTGAAAAAAGAACTAGTGTAGCCAGTTTAATAAAACATAGCTAACAGAATTCTTGAGTAGACAAAATATTACTCATCATTTTCAGAGCACCCCAAATTTACACACAGCTTTATAGCCATAAAGACAAACAAGCTCTTTGATCTGAAAAGCTTACATTATAATTACTTTATATGGAAAAAATTCTACACCCATATCCAAGATCCTTATGTAAAAGATTTAGCCAACATGAAAGAGTCCACAGCAGGGCAAGTCAAAGTGGTTGGCAGCATGGCAAGATTTACATACAAAATAAACTTGAAAATGCTAAGATTACTTAGTCAGGAAAAAGAAAGGTTTAAGACAGAACAAGCCTGAAGTATTACAAGTTATGGAGGGTGTGCACAAAGTATTTGTTCTTTTCTCCTCTGTCAGATTTTACTACATAGGAATAAAAGCAAGCATATGCTCAGCAAATAAAAGAATATGCCTGTGCATATAGAACATGTTCTGCAAAACATAGTAATATATGGTCATGGCAGTAAACAATGTGACAGATTGGAGCAAAAGAATTAGATACATTTAGGATTCACCAGTGCAAGCTAAACACATATCAGCATTCAGAGTGATGCATTTATCTGTAAGCTATTTTCCTGCAAGCACCTGATAGTCAAGGAAATTGCCACACACAAACATAATTGCACTAGTTAAATATTCCAGAAAATCATTCCAGTGGAAAAAAAGAGTAGGTACTTTTTAATGTAGATTAGATGAACTGGTAGCTTGGCCAGCACCTTCCCCTAGTTATACATAGCTGCATGTAGTTTAAATCATACTAAGTGTTGTCATGTTTCAGGATTTTATGTTCTTAAATAAGTGCTGACTTTCTCACAGGGTAGGTCAATGCAGCTCGCTGGAGGATTGTCTAGCAATCCTTCTACCACAAATCACAGCAGCAGGGAAGCTGCTGACTAATTTAGTCAGCTGTGAAGCATGATACTGGGCAAATTATTCTGTGTAGAGCTCCACATAGCTGCTGTTAGGACCCCTCTAACAGAAATCTTTACAACACTGTGCTGAAGCATTGCATAACCTACAGAGACAGAAAATAATCCTTTTAATAGCTATAGAACACAGGTTAGGAAAGGATATATTAAAAGTATCTCAACTCCCCTCAGCTAGGTATCAAGTTGGTAGGTTTCCCTTGCTTCTTTGTAATTAGCAGCTCATGTTTAAATAGAATTTAGAAACAATTTTGTAAGCTAGTTTATAGCAAGCATATAATTCTATATTGGGCAAGTGGATGCTTGGTACTGGATCACACTATAAATATCTAATGAAAAAAAAAATAACAGCAACAACAGTTCTTCTCAGTGGGAAATACCACTGTGAGCAGCATTAGAAAAATGGGAGTAACAGATGGTTTTTATTTGAGTGGTAGCTTTTAAAAACAATTTTTAAAGAGAGCGGATAGCCCTTTGCAACAAGGGACTGTGAAAAAGTAAGGCTTAACTATCCTGGGAGAGATGGCCTTCACATTTTACTTCCCACAGAAATGAGAGATGGTATATATTTGCAAAATAAGATCCATAACTGAACTGGGTCCAAGAGTTAAAGAGCAACTCAATACAAAATTCTTGTAATGGCAAAATTTGGCAATACATAATCTAACACTATAATAAAAAGGGAATTCAGTAAAGCAATTATATTCCAAAAACTGTCCCTCAGTACAATTCTCTTTCTTGTTTTATAAATCATCAATACCTGCAAAATGCAGTGAAGCTTTATTATCAAATTCAGTAAGTGTTACTACATTAAATGATTTAAAATATATCTGCTTCTTTCCATGGAGCCCCAAACAATCAGGCCTGATTATCCTACTATTCCCTAATGAATAAGTAACCAAAATGGTCCTTGAATGTGTTTTTAATGTATCCTCATTAGTAAGCCATTGTATATATATTTCTGGCTTGCTCATAATTATTGCCATGTGAAATTTCATACCACTCTCTCAACAATGCCTGTAGGCAAGTGTGCAATACTTTTAAAGGCTACCACGTTTGATCCAAGAAAGTAATTACTTAACTCCAGCACATTTAGCCACTCTTGGCTATTATAATATTTCAGTCCAGCCATTATTTATTTAAATATTACATTAAAAGAAAAAAAAGAGTATTCTTGACTAATGCTACTAAATTGTTTACCTCAATATTCTTCAACAAATTCCATTTTTTTATTTGTAAAATAAAATAAATCATGTGTGAGCTTTTTTGATCAAAAAATTGTTCTTTTCCTTAGAGAAAAAAAGAATCAGAAAAATTGACTTCTGAAGAACTATGCTTAAATTTTATCCACCTCTCACATATTAATTCACAGCCAGCTCCTTTCAGAACCACACAATTCTGTGATTTCTAATCTTCCCTTAGGTATAAACCAAATATGATCATAGTTTTATTGCCTTTATATAGCCTCATCTTCATGATATTCTGACATAAGAGTAAAAATCAAATCTTCTCTTTGAATCTGTACCATCACTGTTTTCAACAATGTTACTATAAGATACTTTTAAGTATATTTTTTCCACTGTTTTAACGTACACAAGTATCAGCTTCCCTTTCTAGATGACAGAAGTAAGCAGAAACTGACATTTATATGCCTGTGATGAAATCCAAATCTTTTTCCCGAGACTACACAGAACCTTTCCTCATGTTTAAATTTAAATTACTGCTGCCAGCCTTTATTATCTATTATATAACCACATTAAATTTAATCAGATATACTGCTGCCACTTCTGTGAAATCCCTCTGTAGTGCAGTCACTACATGCTTCTACTATCTTCAGTTTTGAAACAATTAGGGGCACCTTATAACTTCTGTTTCTCAGTATTTATTCCAGTTAATTAAGCAAAATCCTTTAACATATACTCTACTGTTAAGAACACAAAAATGCTTTATAGAACTCTGTCTTTAAGCTAAACTCATGTCACAAATCCAAAGACAGTAAGATATTACACTTGCAAATCAATAACAGTTTCTGTATGATGCTTCTGAACACAACAGCATAAAAGCAAAAGCAAACATTGCAAGCCAACACTTAATTGACAAGATTAAAGAGACTGCTCTGAAGAAAATACTTCAATTTGGAGGTTCAAGTTTTATTAAAGTGGCAGATTTTAAAATTAGTTTTACTTCAAAAAAATCTCAGTACTTCTCAAAAAATGTGGAGAATAGTTACTACTACTGCATCAAATGAAGGCTCTTTTAAGAGTCAATTTTAAGATGTATTGTATCCAACATGTACATCTGGCAAATATATATATATACACTCATACACACACATATGGAAGCATATAAGTTCTTAATACCCTGCTTTTTGTTTTGCAGTCACAGGCTGTCCAAAACAAATAAAAAGTAACATATTTCCTCGTACCCACAGGAAATTTTTCAGACAAGTACAAAAAGCCTATACTATTCTTTTTCAAGCATTCTTATTTTTTTAAAATTTATTTTAAGAAACACAATGTGAAAATACATCGCAGTAAAGACATCATATTTCTGGGTTTAATACTACATTTAGAATGATGTGCATGAATACATGCACAGGAACCTCACACCTGACAAGAAACCAGTAATTATCTTCACACTCCAAGGACAAACAAATCTAAAGCTATTTACTTGCCAGAGCTCAGAATTACACAGTATATATACAATATACACTTGGACATTCTTCTGTTCATTTTTCCAACGCACATAATTTTTCTGGACCCTTGCTCTGCAAGTTATGCCTGTTTAAATTTTCTTACTTGCCACTCAATTCACACAGACTGTCTGAATACACACATGATGTGTAACCTCTTTGCTATAATACACCTCTACATTTAGCCCTGATGTTTCAGTTTGGAGCTTAAACATATGCCACAGCGTTCAATGAATTTTTCTCACAGAAGAATTACAGGCATTCATTTCAAAGCAGCTTGTACTATCAACCGTGGTAAAATGCACGATTTTAACACAGCAGTGAAAAAAAGTTGAAAAACTCTTACATAAGATGGCTGCTTTTGTTCTTGAAATTACTGACCCAGACTGCCATCTATTGGAAAATAAATATTTTTTTATTAGACTTTTTTAAAAACTGAAACAGCTATAATTTATTGTCAAAAGCTAATTTTGCAAGCGATCATACTTAGCTTAATTTTTGAGAAGGGAAACACCTTAGTTAACTAAACTGTGATAAAAATCAAGGGATTTCCTACATGTTTTTCCCCCTCATGGTTTCTGGAACATGTTTTGAAGCACAGCTCCTTTTCTGACTCACTGAACAATCAAATTCTAGTTATTTTGAAAAATTTGTATTTAGCAAACACAGAAAAACTGTTAATGTGCAGCACTGAGCAACACACACGCATAAAGCTTTCCCAGTTTGCCTGTGCAGCACCTGTCAGGGCTTTCTGTGTCTTTGCATACACTGGGGAACTAAAGAGTATATTCAAGTCACAATGAGCACAATGGGGAAAAAAGACAGAAACCGGGAGTAAAATAAAAGAATCCACCATCAACCCCACCCAGCGTACAAGTCTTTGAGAACAACTAGGAATTCCAACTAAAGGATGCCTAGTTATACAAATGCCTTTTTGGAGCTCTCTCTGAAGTAGAGCTGCAAAACAGTGTTCAATCAATTTTGCAGAGACAATGAACAGGAAGTTGTTGGCTGTTATGTTATGATATACACATTTTAACGACTGGTGAAGACAGACTAGAAAACATGGAATTACTATTTTGCATGACAGCACATCAGAAGTACATTTAAACATGACCAGAGTTGCAAAAGCAAACACTGATATTATAAAGTTTCCAGTGCAGCTTTAACTTGACTGTCTTTAGTTTATTCATTATAACGTACTCTTCAAATAAAAGATCACATTAACTTATGGTCATCTGACTGTGCTGTTCAGCATCAAGTATTCACACTTTTCTTCCCTCTTTATTAATCATTTGCCCCAGTCAGGAAGCTAATACAATCTGCTTTTACAGAACCTCAATATTTCCATTTTCCTCTGAGCTTTTGGAATGGAAGTGTCAGTGGGAACATTTTTCCTTATCTCCAGATCTGTTTCTATTCATGTCTACACTGTGATGTCTACTGTTTTTCTCCTTACTTTTACTTACTGCTTCATTTCACTCTCCCCTACACAGATGTTCATGCCTTCCAGTCCACAAGATCCTGACCTTCAGTTTTCCTATTCAGGCCTTCCACGTTCCAAGGAAATTTCAGAGTCAGAGCTGACTAGTAATTTGGAACTAAAGTGACTAAACCCAAGGGGTTTTTTCTGGTTTTATTTTTTTCTGTTTCACCTAACCTCAGAGCTGTGCAAACTCTGCTTCCTATTTGACTTTAAAATACTGTAAAAGCACATAAACCTCTGGGGTTTTAATGTCTCATGTCACATACCTGGTCAATAGAAACATAAAAAGTAATAAAAATATGCAGTGCTTTCAATGCAAAATTTGATGAAGAGTAATCCCTTACTCCAAACATACCAGAACAACCTGCTATGTGGTTGGATGACCACCTAATAACTTAGCAAATGGTAGAAAGGATTCAATTCTGCCCTTTCCCTAAAAGACTTTCAACACAGAACTTCTTGAAAAGAAAACATAGTATTCTACAGGTGCTGTATCACTGAGCAACCAACACATGATGCCCGAGACTGAAGAACAGCATTTGCTAGTGATTAAGGCACACAAAGTCCTGCTCTCAGGATTGCAGCAGTATTTTTCCAGTGGCTGTACAGAAAGAATACTAGAGAGGAATCACAGCCTGGCGACCAGTACTTTATTTGGGAGACTATAAAACCAGTATTAAAACTCACCCTTATGCCATGCAAAGAGCTGAACACCACTCATCCACTTTCCAAATGAAGCCTTTTACCATCAAGTTATTGCATTAAAAAACAGGCATCTCCACTACCCTTATGCTAAGCAAAGCCAGTGAGCCCTGTTCTTTCAAACAATTGAGGCTGGCACTTAGATTCAGGAGAAAATTCCAGGCTGTGGATCCTGGACAGACAGACACTCCCTTCTGCAGTCCTAAATCAACCTAAACCTTATTTAGCCAGAGCAGTACCACAGGTGTTTTGATCCTCTTCAAAAGGGCCAGATGGTGAAAAAATGATTTGAAACACACTCTGCTTCCTGATGCCTTCTCTTTCCCAAACTCATGCTATCCTCAGGAGATGACTCCTGATTGCTCCAACTTACTAAATTTATGACCCACAAGCTATTCCAATCAGAAATTTCATAGTCTTGGCCTCCTATTTCTCTGAACAAAAGCACAATGCAAAAAAAGCAGATGCCTTCTAGCAGCTAGTTCCTTTGCAGAACCTCCCTAAGGGTAACAAAGTGTCATAACCTGAAATAACTGCTCCTTGGTGCAAGCAAACCAGGTATGGTTCTCAGCCCTGTGCTGGAGCTGGTAACAGAAAGGTAACACTTGGTCCCACAGGCAGAGTCTGTGCTCCAGTGTTACCACACTCAGGGAAGAACCCACTTACACCATTTAGAATTTTACAGAAGCTTCCCAGGGAGGAGAAAACTAAAGTCACAAGAAGCTATAAGAATCTTTCTTTAATACACACTCAAGGAATCTGACTCACCATATCTATATACATCTTCACTTCTTTCCCTCTGGATCTTCGTGTTCTCATACATAAATATTCATTTAGGTTTTTTCAATCATCACCCTACTATCACATGTCTTCCACCACCATGCTTGCTGGCCCTGCCCACAGAGTAGTTTGGCAGCAACCTTCGCAATCATTTTCAGAGCTAAACATGTCTCTTCATTTTAGTGCTTCTTTCCAGTTACTCTTTGATGGCTCCTTACAGTGCATGTGGGTTTTCATATCGACCATGCAGTACACAGGGAGCCCACACACCAAAGGAAGGCAGCACTTTCCAGAAGTTAAAAGACAGTGTGTCAAAAATGGGAGCAACTTGCATTTTTTGATGCAAGGCAGCCAGGTAGCAACAGAACAGATGGAGTAACCCTAAAATACCTTATAAAATGAAGTAGATGCTTTAGATCAAACAGGAAAATCTCCCATCACAGCAAAGAGTGCTCTCCATACATGCCTGGATAGTTGAGTTTACTCTAGGGGAAAATGTGTTGTGCACTTGATGTTGGGAAGGCACACCCATCATCCTGATTACAATTTTTCCTTGAATGAAAAGATGGATGTACTAGTAGAAGAGCACCACAAAATGCCTGAAACATTCCCCAATTCTGAAGATTTGTTTTCACATCTAGTTCAATAAAAAATAGATAAAACCACAAAAACAAGTTATATTGCCTAATTGACCTTTGTATTTCCCTGCTGCACATAAACTACAGATTTAGTGTCTGAATACTTTCTACTCACATTGTATTTCATTTAAGTCTGTAAAAATTTCAGTTTGAGTAGACAGATTTATATGGAATACACTTTCTGCAAAACAGCAGCTGAGCAGATTTAAATAGCAGTTAGCACCTAAATTCAGAGAGACGCTAGAAAAGTATCTAAAAATGCTTAAATGAGATCAGTACCTTGTTCAAACTGAGTTCAATATAGCTTATGTATCTAAATATTCAAACATCTAGAATGGTTTTACACAAGTATCTATTGCATTTCAGGCCAGCTAACCATCTTTGTTAATCTCATTTTGTCTATATATATTGTAATAAATCCTCCAGAACATGAAAGTCCTTAACTTGTCATGATTTTCCTCACTTATAAGAGCATAATTTTTCTTATGAACAACATTAATTGAAATTTAGCACTTAGGATTTTTTCCTCTGTTCTCTGCTTTATTCCCTTGGCAATCCCATTTACTTTACTTACTGAGGAAGAGAATTCAATTTTTAAAAGAAGAAAAAAGCCTTGTTATAGTAAAGAAAAAAATGAATCCTAGAGCACTTTATTCACAAGATTAGTAGCAATGGAGTCATCTTCAACTGTAGCTGGAGGTCACTGAAGTTTCACAACCACAATTTTCAGTATTAGGGATTCAATCTTCAGTACTATTAGGCTACTAATAAAAAAAAAAAAGACATAGGAATAACAACTGAAGATGCTTAGCTGCTTCTTTTGGGGGTAAGGGGGGACACATTTGATCAGATTCTGCAAACATTTAACATTCAGTATAGGACTGTATCACACCTCAGAATGTTTTTTATGGCACCATAAAAAAGTGGGAATCAGTGTGCTGTCAGTACCTTTGTAAAATAAGGGGAACATTACACTAAATCTGCAAGAAGCACATGCCATATTTTTTTCTAATATAATGTTAACCCTGTACTGTTCTAATGCTCGTACTATTTCTTTCTTGAATGTGCCATAAATAAAGCAGATGTAACTGAAGATATTGTCTTTGTATCCCATCTTACTTACTACATTAAGCTTGGTTTGGCTTCCACTGGTCATAAGTTCTTCCTCTGATACTTTACTAAAATTGTCCAGATAATGGTCTGATATTGTGTGAGACAGATCTTCAAAAGAGTATTCCTTCTCTTGGCACAATTTGATTTCATCTAAGAGCTTTGATAATTCTCCAGTCACAGCTTCACCTTTAAAAACAGACACACCATTAGTCAGCAATTAGAATACCAGGGGCAATTTACGCCTAAAAAGGAAATGAACACTCTTTAAATTTTATTGAGTATCTGTTATATTCCATGCCTTATCATCTAAACAATGGTCTTCATGCACAATTCTCCCCTCAAAAATAATGGCATCTCATTCCAGACTGGGAAATGCTGGAAGTCTACATACTTCTGCATTGCCCTATACCCTGCATTTAATTAGGATGAATTACAATATATACTTACCCTTCCTCTGTTTTCTAATCCTGAAAATTGTCTAAATATAGCAACTATCCAGAAATACAAAATTAACCCAGGAAAGGAAAGTTTCTACAAACATACAAAATCAATGTTCCATACTCTGCATCTGGTTCATGCTGGCTGCTGCAATCAATTACTACACAGGTTCTGTGAACTGTGAGTTGGTTGGAACTGAGTTTCTGAAAATGCACATCTGTCCCATCCAAGTAGCTGTTTTTATAAACAATTCTTGCTCACTTTCCCAGGATTAAATGGAATGGTAGAAGGATATACCAGGAAAATCCCACACTTAAAACATGCCTCCCTATAGCAGTCCACTAAACCTTCATTTAGTGCATTCTGCATTGTGTTTCATGTTTTCTCCTTAACTTATCAGATATCTTTAGTTAAGAAATCTACCAGAAGAGAAAGACAATGACCCTTATATGTCCATACTGTCTAAGGGCCACAATTAGAAACAGTGGTAGTAATAGGTACTAGAATCACATTGAGTGCTCACCTTTCTGCAAACAGCCCACTGGCAGCAGCAAGACCTCCACAGACTAAAAAGCTACTCATTATGAACAACTGCATTAGGGTCTGATTATCTATTGTATGTGTGTTACACAGCTACCTTTAGTAATTGCAATGAAAGCCAAGGTTTTCCAGGGTCAAATAAAAAAGCCTTCTCTTGACTAGGTTTACAGAAGTCATATTGTCGGAAACTACAGTGCTCAGACTTGATAAAACACAGGTATTTCCATATTACTTTGTCTTTGGAATAAAATGCTGAAAAGGAAAACCAGAATGAGTGTATTAAGTCTGTTTTATGTATGCTGAGCTTATGTACACTCATGTAACTAAAGAATCCCCCAATAAGACTGTCTGCTTGGTCTAGAGCTCTTTTTGCTTCATTTTTCTTCAGAGTTACTCTTTGCTATGCTAAGTAATATATATTCAAAATATTTTTAAAATTACAACCATGGCTGGTTATTACTGAAATTTTCAGAGCCAAGAACAGAAGATGTTAACTAAAAGCATTTGTCTCTTAATATCTAAATAACAGAAATTTTATATTCAAAACTCCTGCTAATCTTAGCCAATGGTAACTTTGCACAAAACTTGTAATGTAAGCAAAAATATAATCCGATTTACACTGTGCTTTTTAACTAGAAAACTATGTAGAAAATTATTCCAGATTAACATTAAGTAAAAATTGGGAGTAAAATACCTAAATATTAAAGACTATTCTAAAATCATGATACAGTTCCCTAAAAAGAAACAGAACTACTGCTTCCCACAGAATTATGTTCATGACCCCAGTCCAATGTTTTCCCACATATCACCTGCAGTAATTCTTACTAGGCAAGAATGAATTGTGTGGGACAAAACTGGACTGACCTGTGATTGTGCACTAACTGACTGGCTGATTGCTGCCAGAATCAATATGTAAGCAACAATTTTGCCCATTTCTTTCCTTGCTGCTAGTAATTAAGGTCTCTCTCCTCTTCCTAGCTACTTATTTTCATGAAAGTCACAGAAAGGTAATTTTTAACTGCCACCCCTCTTCCAAATTTGGTTTAAATTATTTGGCATAAGACTGTCAGAGAACAGCAGACAGATGGATAGGAAGCACAATCAAGTACAATTTCTTTCCTTTAGTATAAGATTATACAACAGACAAGCCAAAGCCAGCTGGCACGTTTTACAACTTTAATACCTCGAAAGGAGAAATAAACAATGTGAGATCATGACCTTATGCTTTACTTCTCAAGGATTTTTAAAAATATTTAGTATTTAATTTCAGGACAGACATTTCTATTGCACATAGTAGTTGACTTCACAATTTTACTAATCTCAAAGGAACTATTTATCTTCCTGCCCTTCGTGTCTGTTAAGTACCTCAGTGAGAAATACTGAGTGAACAAATGTTATAGTTGCACTATCACCATGAAGATCATAATCTGACATGCAGTAGGAAGCTTAGTTTTCTCATGAATGAAAACTCTCCCTGTAAACCTGTTTAAAAAAAAACCCAACAAACAAAACAAAACAACCAAAACAACACAAAAACCCCAACAGCTAAACAATACCACAACTCACACAACAAAAGCAAAGAGAGGCTTAGTTATTTGCCAGTAGTCAATTACATTTACTCTGGATGATTACAAAAGGCAGAAGTCAGGTTCAGTACTACAGGAGGATGATTTTCATGAAAGAGGAGGATGACACCACACTCAGAAAATGACCTGTTTTAGCGACTGTGGTATGTAAACAGTGAATCAGAACATAAAATCAAAGCACATGCACACACAACAGTGATCAACACAGTGCATGATGGCTGCGCTAGAAGATGAATGGAAGGGCAGTACACACATGATCATTGCAAGAGGCTTCCAAATTTAACACAGTTGGAAGAGTTACTCACTGGGAAAGATGAAGTAAATTCATTTTTTAGCCTGAATATTAACAACACCTGCAGAGTACTTTGACATATTTAGTATCCTTTTGTTTTACTTGATTATGAAATGTGGAAGGTCAGATAAATGAAAAAGATTTTAGATCCAATAATTCAATACATTGTGTCTTGTCCTTTGTAGGAATACAGTCCCTTGTTTTTCTGTATGACAAGGATTACAGCGCATATAGTCAAGACAGGTAATTCATGGTGGAAATAAATCTTCTTGTATCAATAACTGAACGTTTTTCATTTTGTATGTTTGTATGAATGTGTACGCAATATAATTTTAATATTAAAGAGAGAATCAGCATAGCTTTTGCATTCACAGAGTACATGCATTTACTTTTAGCCTTTGGAGACGGAGGAACTTCAGGGGACAAAACGCAAGATTGATGTTCTGCACACTCCAGTGGACGTTCCTCTGAAATACTTGCATTTCCTGTTTCCATATATTCTGCAATTTAAAGATACACATACACTTAAATGACCGAATTAAGGGGGTTTATTTCAATCAAAATTATATTTGCTACTTCTTTTTTCACTAAAGCCTAATTTTTCACATTACAACCTTGTAATTACTCATAAACATTGCTGCAAGGCAACCATTCATCGTAAGTAGTATGAAACACCACAATGGCCAGTTCTCTAATCTGCTGAAACTGCTACAGATATCTCATTGTAAGAGTCATGAGTTGAGACTATCCCTGTGTTTTTCTTGTCTCCTTGAAATAGCAATATAATTGTCCTACTCTATTATTACTGTTTATACTTTTATTCTAAATTTGTGAAGTTGTTAGTCAAGATGTTCAGAATGTTCAAAATAAGTGCAAACGTTGATACAGTTAAGAAAACCAAATATTCTGCTTGCGGCACAGAGATAGTACCTGAGAAAAAAATTCAACCTCAAAAATTTAGTTTAAACTAGCAGCCTAAAAAGCAGTGTGCTAACATTTCAATTTTTCCTCCTTGAAACTCCCCTTGCCCCACGTTCATGACACTGTTCATAAAAACAGAAAAACTTGAAATGCATGTGCTAAACTTCAATTTCATTACTACTCTTTTCATACCAGTATCTACATTATTCTCATGTGCTTTGTACACAGGTTACCTCAATAGAACACCAAGACCTTAAAGACTGTTACACTACTACAACAAGAATTAGAAATGCATTTATGCAATGGTGGAATTTCTTTTTCCCAGCAGAGTGACTAGTTCTCAGTTCTGGCAGTTATTCTGCATTTGCATTTTCTTCATTTTCTGAAGTTGCTAAAACAATTTCTTTCTGATACTGATAATAACCACAACAGTACATGTTGCAACACACACAACAGCAAACTGCAGTAATCGCTTTCACCAATATCACATTGAAGGACTAAGGAGTTTCGAGGAAGTGAAAACTCTCTGAATTAATTTCTCCAGTCTACAACACACTTGTTTAGCTTGCTGTTACTCCTGATTAAATAATGAATCCCAAAACCCACATACAACACAAATAGATAGCTGAGAAATCAAAATTGGAAACGGCATAGAACAGCAAGCAGTTTCAACTGCTTTGCAGGTTGTTGCTGTTTTTTTAAAAAAAGTGTGATTTGAAAGTGCTGTATATTAAGTTTTATGACTGGCAATGGTCCCCTGGATAATCTGTCACACATTTTTTCATATGAAAATGGGTACTCCTGGGTTTTTTGGTGTGGTGCTGAAAGCAAAGAAGCAAAGATGAGCTGCAAGAGACCATGAGAAAACCAGCAGCATAACAAAATGCTCTGGAATGTTTTCCAGCTCTGTCAGCTATAGTATTTGTCAAGTTAATGCACAAGATGGAGAAGAAATAAAAAGGAAGCCAGACCAAAAGAAAAATAAAAGAAAAAAATGTACTCATGCCTGAAAATATTTGCTTGGTAATTATGCAACTGTCCAAAGGCAAACCTGAAATGAAATTTTATCAGGTGCGAATGTTACAATTACTACATCAATACAGCTATTATTAGGAATGGAAATGCAGGGGAAATTGCAAATTATTTTAACCTTGTCATCAAACAATCATGCAAAACTGTGTCTTTAAAATAATTCTCTAGTTTTATTTTTTGTCAGGCCCCCTTCCAGACCAATGCACTCACCTGCTGGAGGCTAATTCTGAGGAAGAAATCCCAAGTTCGACATAAAAGTCTAAAATACTTACGTTCAAAAACGCAGAGTTCCTTCCAGAAAGCCTCTACAAAAGGCTCACACAATGTACAGTGTAAGAGGTTTAGAGCAGGCCAGCAGTGTGCCATTCTTGTACAGGTGCAACCCTTAAAACTTTTGAATTCTCTGGGAGACTTCTAGTCCTCACTTAGTTTTATACTATTGAAAATTATGCCAGTTACGTATGAGACAAAGACATGGACTCAGTTGTGAGAGGCTTATAGTCTAGGTAAATGTATACTTGCCCATAATATTGTGAATTCTATTCACCTGCAGCTAGTTATAAACTCATCTTCAAACCTTGCCCAAACTTATTGAAAAAAAGTGGCTTTGCTACCATTGTTTGCTCTGACTGCTGTGTGCTTCAGAGACTGCCTGCGTTATCTCATTGTTCTCAAACCAAGAAAGATAATTCAGAACAAAACCAAGCTTAGTGAATTTTACCACTCTGTGACCAGAACAGTTTCCCCAGCTGTGGTCTCACAGAGTTTAGAGAAAAGCCTGTCACTCCTACAATAGGAGAGAGAAAAGGCTGTTTGGGACACAACCTGTTACGCTCATAATGGGAAGAATGGACCATTTTACTTCTGTTTACCCAAAGGGCAGATTACAGTTCAGTGAGTTGTAATGCTAACAACTCCAAAAACTTTGCCTACTTAGTAGAATTCTCTTCCATAGTTACCAGATTTTGACATAGCCTCACTCAACCTAAATAGGGTCTTATGCACTAAAAAGTAGTAGCATAAAAGTGCTCACATGGCAGTGGGAATAAGAACAGCAGGGAATACAATCCAAGAAGGTAACAAGCTCTAGAAAGTTGAAACAGCTGAAACTCCAGCTCTCAGCTTCTGTAACACCAATTAGGCCAAAGCTAAGCTGAAG
>NW_008682313.1:35782-38611 GCF_000695815.1 Acanthisitta chloris
GCTGCCTTTTCACAGTGAACAAAGTTCTACCCAGCTCAGCTAGAGGTGCTGCTGAACTTCCAGGGACAGTAAAAACACAACTTCTATTAACTTCAGCTCCTCTTATATCTAAATTCCTCAGTGAGGTGAGAGAGTTAAGATTTTTGCTTCAGTTACAAACCTTGGCTTTTAAAGTAATGGCTACATTCACCTCATAGAACATTTTACTTTTAGTAGAAAATAAAAAATGCAATCAACTTTTTAAATTATTATTTTCTTTTACATGAAGTATGAACTCCTTTGTTTTTAGACCCTACCTCAGCCATGCCATGGGGTGGATTCACACAGTTTCTCCTAGAGCAGTTTCCCCTAAGGAGACCAAACTCTAAAAATAAAATTTGAAAAAGCCCAAATTTGATCAGAATAAAAACATGAACACTCACCTTTTCAAACAGAAGACTGTCCAAATAACTAGATTGGAGAAATAAAACTTGTTTAGAAACCACTCCCCTCCACAGCCGATGTCCCTGCAGGGAGGTGCTTACTCCTCCTTCACGCCACATCTTCCTGAAAGGCAGTAATCTTCAGAGAACCCTCTGCCCTCCCCAAGGCTCTTCCAGGACCTGGCTGAGGATTCTGCAGCTCCATTGAGTCCTGCCCCAGCCTGAGAGCTCTCATAAAGCTCCTCCCAAAACAGCTTACTTGCTCCTCTGTTAACGAGCCCACCTGAGGCTTCATGACCCAATTTATCTTCTCTTCACAGCAGCTGCAGCAGCAGAAAACCGACTGGTAACTACTATTGTCAGGTGTACTAAGGTGACAGACTTGAGCTGAGGAAGGAGGCTCGTTGACTTCAGCCTCCTAAATTTCAGAGGGAAGTTCTGAATGACTCAAGTTTAACTTAATCCCAGAGAAATCTGAAATCAGCAGGTATTTTTGTGCACATGTTCAGGAAAGATAAACAAGCACTGAAGTACTGCTATGATCCTGAGAGAGCTAAGGGTGCAGGTAAACTTTCAGTTGCCCAAACAACAGCAGTTAAATTAATTCATAAACATAGTTAATACTCTACAGCTTTTGCACAACAGCCTATAAAAGGGGCTGAGAAGTCCTCAGAAAAAAAAACAACCTGAAAACAACAAAATGAATCAAAAAAAAAAAAAAAAAAAAAAAAAAAAAAAAAAAAAAAAAAAAAAAAAAGCATAACCCAAAAAACCCCAAAACAATGAAGGGGTATTAAGATCTCAATTATTTTCATCCCACACAGCTGTAATTAAAACCTGGACTGAAAACCTAATCCATCCTTCCAGTGAGGCTGATCTCCTGCACTCAAGGGAATGGAAGATCTACGTGTCCACAGAAAGAGAGGAGAGAAAGAGAGAGTGAGAATACACAAAAGAAAGCCAATGCTAATGACACCAGAGCTATTTAAACAGAGAGGAGAAGAAGGAGTCCTGGTTTTGCAACTGCTTATGCATTTTCCATTTATGAATAATTTGGTACCAGGTACAATGTTAGGTTTCTAAGCAGCTTCAGCAGAAGAGAGGAAACAGCTTTGCACTACACCTCCCTCCATGCTGTCTATGCAACAGTGCTTACTGTGCCTTCCCGAGCTTGTGCCATTTTTCAGCTGTTTATCTACTATCTCATTTTTTTCATATTAACAAGAAATCTGCTTCCAGAAATAGCAGAAGAGCAAGATTCTAATCGAGAGCATAGTGGGCTGTGGAGAAAGAGTTGAAAGACGGTACAGCATGCACCTGCGTCACGTTCACATGTGCGAAAACTAAAACACAGCTGGTTGGTTTAATTTTAGGCCTACTAGCTTGGCAACATCCCTTTTATCTTCAATGCCTAATTATAAACCCCTAAGTGCCAATACTGTTAACTGCTTCAGCACTGAATGCAGTTGTTTCACTGCATCCATGAAATGCAACCAGTAGCTTGGCCTTACTTGGCACAGCGTCTGAATTCTCCACTCTTTGAGCATGTAGCACCTATACAGCTATTTCTTCATTATCCCATTGAGAATCTAAACTCTAGTAAGCATTTTTAAGTGAGTTCAATGCAACTCAGTCCGGAGCAAGACACAGAAAATGAGGTGACATATATGAAAGACATAGAATTAAAACCTGAACTGTCATTTCTATTAATTCCATCTTCAGTTAACAGGAAGTAAAAAAACATTCAGGTGGTGTATAGCTTACTCACATAGCTTTTTCACAATGCTCTTTAAAGTGATTTTAATATTTATTTTACTTCTATCAGATAACACACCAACATCTCAAAAAAGATGGCAAACTTTGCAAACACAAAAAAAATATTACTGCAGTAACTTTCATTGCTATTTTCTCAGGATAGTGAGGAAAGCTGTAAAGTAAAGATCACAAAAATACTAGGATCACTTCTAAAACCTAACTGCCAAAAGGTTTTGTTTCTTTTAAGCCTATAATCTGTAAAAAGTAGTTTTGTAAATATTCTTTTAAAAAGGGAGAACAACCTCTATCCACAGTTCTTAAATTTTGGAGAGCTCACTCACAGGTGGCTACCAGCCCTGTAGATTTTAGTAGCAGCTGAATGGATTTAGCATTACTGCCTCCATGAACTGCTTCTGAAAACATTAATCATTTTCTTTCTAAACTTTTCTTATAACTCTGTTATCCTTCTGCATATAGGGGTGCAGAACACTAACTATCAGGCTCACTGGTAATATCAGTCACATTATTTCCTTGTCCATTTCTGCCATCATTCAGCCTTTACTCTATATTTTGAAAGCTAGTGTTTTGTGGCAGGAAAAAATATTTCGCTAAGTTAAGACCATGACTGTAGAGTAACATTCATAAGAGTGCT
>NW_008682313.1:38632-101136 GCF_000695815.1 Acanthisitta chloris
GGTGATAAAACCTTACTCTATCCTGACAACAAGGTGAAAGAATAAATTCAATGCTATTGTGTCTGCATAAAGAGCAAAATTAGCAAGAAACTACAAAATTGTCTGACACCATTAATTTAATTTCTTTTTCCTAATAGTCTACATGAAGGGGACATGTAAGCTTCTCTAGACAGTCATCTAAAGACAGCAGCTTTAACGGGAATGTATTTGGAAGCCACTAACTGTCTCTTAGTAATTGCCCTTTCTTTGCATGGAATTCATTACCCACTGAAGTCGAACTCAATTACAGTACATTCAGGATTTCCAAAATCCCAGTGCTTCACTGATTTTTCAGCGACAATAGGATAAATACCCACACTTCAGTGAAGAGTGTACTCAACTGGCTTTTTAGAGGAGGGTAGGTGAACTGTATCATTAGTACTGCTAGTATGGAATCCTGCCACTCCTGATTTTATTTTTCAACTGTGGCTCACAGTTCAAACTTTATCTTTGATGGATAAAGCTTCAGTGAACCTTCTGCTGATGAAAAGGGACTAAGTGGGTTCCACAGGGCGTTTCTGAAGGGAATCCTCAGGTTGTCTTAAGAGTCAGAATGGCATCTTTGTTATCATTTTTCATGCTTGCACATCTCTTCTGACTATAAGGCAGACAGAGCAAAAATAAACAGCTGCTCATTACAAGCAGCTTCATCATATAATATGAACTGAAAGTACTAAGCAGTTCTTTGTATTTTCAAGGCACACATTTGAAAAAGATTGCATGTCAAAGCACCAAAAAGCCTTGAAATTGGTATTTTGTTGTTGTGGTGGTGGTGAAAATTGATGGCAAGTACTGATCCATCAACATGAGAAACCCTTGAGTGAGGTTTGGGTGCTTTATTACTCATAGAACAAGGGTACTTAGAAGAAACTACGGTTATCAGTGGGGTTGAGACTGCAAGGTTATCACACTAAGGAGAAAATGGAACAATAAAGAGATACTAAAATGAAAATTAGTTTAGTTGGTGATGGGAATTTGTGATGAATCTTAGATTAGATTAATATCTGAAGGATGATTGATTTTGATGTCTAAGAAAGTGAAAGATGTGACTGAACCTTTTCCTGCCACTGAAGAAGTTTCAGGATGATATTATCCCTCTTTTCCTGTACACAGTGGCATGTTCATGCTGCAGCACAGTTCAGACATAAAGACTGAAGTCTGACCATACAAATCTTGAGTCAAATTTGGACTCCCTTCTGCTGAGAAGGGGAAGTCCTATGCCCCCTACCCGTATCTTCCTTCCCATTTTTTGATGCACATTTCTGCCAGTCACCTGGGGCAGAGGTAACTCCAAGACCTGAATCACAAAGGAGGCATGTGCATTAAAAATAACAAAAAGTATACTTCTGTAATTATATTTTATTTTAATATACTACTAAATATACTTAATATATGCATATATGAACTGAATCAGGTCACTTTGCAGTGTCCTGTAAGTGGGGAACTGTGTAGGTGGAACTCAGGGAAGAGGAAAAGGGAAACAGGGGACAGGGTAAAGGAAAATAGGAAGGAGGGAGAGAGGGAGGTCTCAAAGTAAGCTGTTAATGCAGTTTAGCTATGAGATGAATCTGCTCCTTAAGGGAATACCTCTCCTCCAGCCTGCAACATTCTCATTATACTTATAGGAGCTTTGTATCTTCTGTCTGTCATCTCACTGGAAAACTTTACTGAAGCCAGCCAACAAGCTTGGAAGTTATTCAGAAAAGAAAGGACACAGGGTGGCCTCATGAACTCATTTTCTCTAGGAAATGTTCTTCTGAAATGCAGGAGACTGAAACATGAGCTAGTTCATATGCAGAACCAACACTGAACTGATTAAAATGGCTTATTTAAAGGTGGAAATAATCAATACGGATGGAGATGCAGCAATCATACCTGCAGGGAACTCCTCTGTCAAACACAGTTAATGAAAGACTAATCTGAAAACACAGGGAACAAATTCCAGAGAAGAGATGATGTTTAACACTGAGTTATGTCCTAGTTCATGTTTTATCAGTTTACTGCCATCTTCTAGAGTAAAAAATTGAAGTAAACAATGGACTTCCATCAGTCTTACACCATGAAAGTAAGATAAGGAAGGAGAACAGACATATGTACACAAAAAACTGTATTGTTGCTGCTATAATAACAGGAGTTACTGCCTGGTGTATTTTTTCTTAAATTTAAGGAAAATGAGAAAAATATAATGAAATAGTTTGAAAATTTCTTTCAGTCATTTAAGTGTTAGTTATGAACAATCCAAGCATTTTAGTTATAGGCTATCATTACAATTTAATGCATCTGAAGTGAAATATTACAGTATGTTATTGTCTAATGAAGAATGTACAAAGGTAAACTATAAGTGACATACCATGCTCATGTCTATGGTCCACAAAAAAGAAAGGGTTTACTCAGAAATTCAGATATTGAACCACTTATTTTTGTTCAATTAACACACAAGAATTGTATTTTTAATTCAAAAGACTCTCTTTTGTATAATGAAATATTTTAAGAGTAAAAATCACTATATACTTTATATTTCTCCATGCTATTCTGATTTGTCTCTGACAAATGTATAACTGAATATGACTTACCTTGAAGCAGAGCTGCAATTTGGAGTGACTGCTGAGATGGATGTTCTTTAAGTATGTCTAAAACCGTTCTACCCAAACTGTCCTTTATGTTGGTATCAATTCCTGAAAAAGAAAATGATCTGTGGTGGAATTTTTAACCCCAAGTGCTTCGGATTAAAAATGTGGTATATCAGACTCAACTAACTGGTAAATTGAAAGCAAGCAGTTTTACAACTGTCGCAGATTAACAGCTGCGTTACAGCTGAAGTACAGAATACATTTCTGTTTAAAGCTTGAGTAGCCTAAAATTCACATGCTGACATGGATTGTTTTGATGCTTCTGCAACTCGTGGGGATATAAAGTAAGCTTCTTAAACCAAATTTGGGATCATTTTAACAGACTGTTCCTAAGAAACAGACATGCTGAAAAGAATATTTTAAAAAATTAAGAAATTCTCTGAATGTTTTTCCTATATCCCTCTCCAAACTGCTTTGATTCGTTGGGAACTTTCTAGACCATAGTACTAGTATGTGTTTTGGGACGAATACTGAAAAAGTATTTAAATTTATGTTAATAAAGTTGTGCTTCATGGCAACATTGTCAAAATTCGTGCTCTGAATAGACTGAAATACCCATGTGTAGCCTAGGGCATTGTGAACATCCACAGAATTTCCTCACAGACTGCTCAGACTGTTGACCAAGTATTTGTTTGGCTCAAACTGTGAATGTAACCATTAAGTTTGAGGCTTACCCTGAATCAGTCTCAGAGAACCTGTTGTACATGGTGCCTGACTCTCCCACTTTGTCTTGTAGGGGCTACCTTGGAAATGTTTGCCTTGTGGTAGAAGACTCAAATTGGTTTTCAGTTTACATGTATTTTCATAAAAAGGAAAGGCATGAAATGTCCTAATAAATAAAGTTAAATTCTTCTCGGGACACTGGATAGAGAAAATCAAAGGAAGCAGGATTTACAAGGACATTCTGGAAACATTCACCAGAAAAGGCTGCAGTTCTAGTAATTTCTTAACCCAGTGGACTTTTGGCTAATTTGTTTTGTGAGAAAGAGGTTGTTTTATGCCACACTGAAAATAAAGCCAGTATACTGCTGGGCTATTTAGCAGTGGCAACTGACTTTCAGAGGCCAGACACACCAACTTACACCTTTCCTTTGCACTAGCTACTTATGAGCTCTTCTGAGCCTTTCTGAAGCAGAACTAGAGAAAAGGGGGTTGTTAAGCAAAAAAAAGGCAGAAGGTGAGGAGTGTTGTGCAGAGCATTTGAGGTCGAAGGAGTTCACAGTGAAGGTTCTACTCTACTGCCTTGTACAATTGTACCCTGCCAGAGGCTGTAACATGTACTAATCAGTAAGAGATGTTCTTTTTCTGTGGTCTAAAGGGCTTGCTATGTTTGTGTGATGTTCTCCAGTCCTTCCTTTTTTAAGAGATACAAAGGCCCTGACTTTTTTGAAGGCAGAGGAGGATCCCTTTCTGCCTCCTTATTCATCCAAACCGAAAAGCAACTTGGAAGGACCTTTTTTTTTTTTCTGAAAACAGATCTCAGATCAGGTACACACTAGCTGAGATTCAGATGAGGAGGTGTGATTAAGACATACCTCCTTTTGCAATATATAAATAACCCACAAACACTGATAATAAAGACCAATGAGATCCCTCAGTGTAATAGAAGTTCAGGTATGTCTTAGAAGTTATTTCTAGATATTTTCATTTTATTGATCTTCTCATTTATCTGAGAAGACAGTTGTTTAGATGAGTAATTTACCTGCAAGAATTCTGGAGCTCTTACTATGTAGT
The DNA here is from genome assembly GCF_000695815.1 of Acanthisitta chloris. NCBI lineage: Eukaryota > Metazoa > Chordata > Aves > Passeriformes > Acanthisittidae > Acanthisitta > Acanthisitta chloris. Next base: position 43,036 of record NW_008682313.1, read on the forward strand.
AGATGGGTTTGTTTGGACTTTAAATCCCTGCTCTTCTGTTCTTTCAGGACAAATGCAATTGTCAGAGACAAATCGCCTCTCCCTTTCTTCACAGGCCCTCAAGGTTTATACAGGAAATGAAGGAGCATTTCATGAAGAAATAGTTAACTGAAGGAAACAAATGTGAACATGAGTCTTCTTGTCTCTACATGAAAAAATATTCTTGGCTGCCTTTCAGAGTGAATAACAAAATTTTATGTAGCCATTTTGTTCTCAGAATACATTTATTCTCAGAATACAGTGGCATACACTGAGTCATATATGGAATTTCTGAGTCTTAGTGCAAACATCCCCTTTGTTCTCTGTGTACAGCAATTTCTTATTCTAAAAGAACACTGTTTAAAAGAGAAGTACATGTGATTAGATTTGCAAAGGCTGATAAAGATAAAACTAGTTTGTATAACCAAACTTGAGGAGGCATAAACCAGATTTGGAAAATTAAGGACATTTGTTCAGTGTTTCCTGTAGTCAGGTTTACCTGTTTCAAGCAAAATGCGTACAACCTCCACCTTTCCAAACAGGGCTGCTTCATGTAGTGCACTCCCTTTTTCTGTCTACAAAAAGAAATATTGTGACATTTAAAATGCAAATTCAAATACCAATGAATCTTTATGTAAAGAATACATTTACAAAAGAAATATTATTTTTTACCAAGACATTAAAAGCACTGAATGGGCAAGAACAAGCACTACCACTTTTTATTATTGTTCCAGATAACAAAATAAATGCTGTCAGTTCTACCATAAAATTAATAACTATATAAGAAAATATTGCAGGAATGTAATACAGCTCCCAGTTAACAATCCTGTGTTTGTGCAAAATTTCTAAACTCCTATTACAGGCAGTGAAAATCTAGTCGATACTAGCAGTGAAACAAAGCTGTTCAGCAGAGTCAGAAAGTTTACGTGTGCACATCTGCAGTTAGATGTTTTAAGGAGAAACTGGATCACACCCTTAGAAGGTCAATTCAGTTGCATGGTGAGAGATGCCCTAGGATATCCCACCTGGCCTCCAGCTGATGGTCCAGTTGATGCTCCCATTTGATCTGCCTCACATCTGCCCCATACAGATGCCTTGGATACCCTAAGGCACCTCCAAGAGCACCAGATGCTTATGTTTATGTCATTTAAATTCTACCTTAGATGTCTAACTTGATTTTGAAGATTTCTTTGACACAAAATTCTTTGTGAGCAGACTTTTGCTCAAATAAAATTTACAGTACTGGAAAGCAAACTACCTTTCTTAACAAGACACTTTTCTTAGTATTTTATACTGTTGACCATTAGTGAAAAATTGAAAGAGAATGTCTTCTCATACAATAGCATTAGCACTAGCTAAAGCACTGCTAGGTCTCACTCAATATCTGACTTATCTGTTTTGGGGATTTTTGACAGTAAATTAGATTTTGAGATTTATTTTTGGCAAATATTAAAGGTTTTATTGCTTGAATTTGTTTTTTCTATATTTTATGCACATGTACCCCTGCCATACTTGCTATGGTGGAAAGACTTTAAAGACACACATACACACAAGCCAACTCTGAAATAAAATAGAGATTTGTTATTTATTAGTTGTGTCAGAATGCATCAGTTACAGCTATGCAGTGACAGGATATTTAGAAGTAACTAGAGATCCTGAGACAGGATATGAGCAAACTATAAGTGTACATATGTCCTACCAATCGAGCCTGAAAAATCTTTCCTATGTCCATAATAAGGGCACTCACTTTTTATCTTTCCTCATACCTAGTACATGGACATATAGAGCATGCCCAATGACATCTACATCCCATGCATCAGGTATACTAACAGTATAACAGAGAGGAGAAGGAAGTCAGTAAGAGAATACACATATAAAACACATATCTCAAAACAACTTCTAATCTTTCCATTTTCAGAAGCAATCCAGATGAACATTCACAGGCTTATTCTGAACAAGGAAACTAAATATTCTGATTTACTTAGAGATGGTTTCAGAATCCTTTACTCAAACAATATGTACAGGATATTTCCAGTTGCTACAATTGACTTTAACACTGGATAACTCTGCAATGACAGTGCAACTGCAAAGGTACACACAGAGATTAAAGTGCAGCTCAGAGATTCCTGGAAATGAAAACAGTTTTCAGAAAAGTCACTGATAGTTATCGTTCTTACTACTGAAAGAGGCTTGACATCAGCAATCTTGAAAGAGGCTTTGACATGGCCTATTATCCTCTTTGTGCAATATAGCATTTCCTTTGGATTGGTCACTTACTGACATATATAAACCTCAAGACTATTAGATGTACCTCGTACTATTAATATAGAGTTCCCTGTCATTAAGCAGGAGTGTTGCCAGCAGGTCAAGAGTGGTGACATTACTGGTGAGTCCACACCCGGAATATTCTGTCCTGTTCTGGGCTCCACAGTGCAAGATAGATACGGAGATACTAGAAAGAGTCACTAGAATGATTAAGAGATTGGAGCTTCTCTTCTATGAGGAAAGGCTGAGAGAGCTGGGACTGAATAGCCTAGGCAAATGAAGGCTTATAGAGGACCTCAGCAGAGTGTACAAATATCTGGAGGGACAGTATACAGAAGTCTGAGCCAGGCTTGGTCATGTCGTGATAGGAGACAATAGGGAAGAACTGAAACACGGGAGGTGGTGTTTGAACATTAGGAAACATATTTTTGCTGTGCAGGTGACTGAGCCCTGGTACAGGTTGTCCAGGAACATGGTGGAGTCTCAGTCCTTGGAGATATTCAGAAGTTGTTTGGACATGGTCCTGGGCAATCTGCACTATGGGACTGTGCTTGCACAGGGGGAGTTGGACCAGATGACCTCCAGGGTTCCCTTCCAGCCTCAACCACTCTGTGATTTTGCCAGGGATAATAATTAGTGATATATAAACCAAGAATGAAACCCACAGAGGCTCAATTCTTATAGAAGGCCTGAGCAATCAATTTTACTTCTATGAGGATGAACTGCAGAGATGGAAACCAGCTGCAACTTGACTGAAATTGCAGAGATCATTCTGTACTAATAAGGAACCTGTTTTAATGGAAAAAATGGACATATTTTAGTGACAACAGTTACCTAGATCCCATTGCTGTAGCGTGATCTAAGACTGAGAAAGGCCAAAGTTCTGGCATGCTGAATGAACAGCTTTGAGAACAAGGAAGAGAATCTATCCTCAGACTACTCAGTTAAGGGCTGGAAAGGATCCTGATATGATAATTGTCAGAACAGGCAGCAGTCCTTTCTATTGAGCAAAATTCCTCACTGGAGGAAAGGCAAGTAATACTTTCCTTGATGAAAGCACACATCCATAAGAAATGGAACGAAAACTAACATGAGAAGGAGGAAATTTTCTGTAGATGTCTAAGGTAAACAAATCTAACTGGGGACAACTTGAGAGACAGAAGACAGTTCTGTAACAATGAAACAGAAGTTCTGCTATGCATAAAGGGAGTACAGAATCTTAAGCCACCTCTACACATGTAATTCATAGTGTTGGGAGAGGAATCCAGAGCCAAGTGCCATTTTTTTTCCTTATATACTTTCTTGCTTCTTGGTCTATTCTATTGTGATATTTCCTGTCATATCTGAACATGATCCTGAAATGCTTTACAGGCATTTCACACTGCCCTGAATTCTGGGGAGTCTATACTTTACAACTCTAAGACAGCAGACAATGCTAATGAATGTCACATGCCAGAAATCAGATATATATTATGAACAGAGTTTGTTCAAAAGAGGAATTTGAAAGGCACACCATGCAAACAGTGCACTATAAAGGTGATTTTCTGTACAAGAGGGGAAATACTACCATGAAACCGAACTAAAATCAGTCTGTGAATATGAAAAGCACACTTGTAAGATGCAGATGTGTAATCCTGCAAAAGATGTCACAAAGATGAATGCTGACATAAATCTTAAAGGCCCTGGGCAGGATTTCACGGTAATAGTGAATAACTAACGAGTGAATCAGATCCCTCGACCCAAAAACTATCCAGAAGGCAGAAATGTCCTTGTTATCAGAAAGTTCAGCTACCAAACTCTATTTTCACATAGAGAAAATTCTGAGCCTCAGGATGAACAGGGCCAAGAGAAACTTGGAGGTCTGGCTAAGTAGATATATCTCTCTGTATATGCACATGTGGTTTACTACTTGAAGATAGAAGTAAGTTTGGCGTGTTTTCTTCTGGTGCACTAGAGCACGTTACACAAACCGTGAGGATTAAAAAGTATACTCGCAAATAATTTCTATATGTTTTTTAAGATGTGCTAGAATTTTTAGGTAGATCTTTTTCACTTATAACAGTGTACTTGTGCACTAATGTACTCTTCTTGTCTATGCTACAGCAAGCAAGCTTAAGATTTACAGACAATATTCAATGCTTTACTTCTGGAAGCTATGCATCATTTTTACTGGCAAAGTGAACACTACTATTATGTTTGGAAGTTCTTTCACAGTGATACTTAATACAAAAAAATCCTGGCATTCTTTCATGGACACAGTGAGCTGAAGTCTGCTTGAGTTTACATCAATGGATTAGATAGTGATTCCCTGGCCTAAGTTTTCTGTATATGAAATACAAAGAACTGAATCATAAATTGTGCTAAGCATCTAATAAAACAGTCCCTGTCCCAAGTAGCTTAAAGCTAAATACAGGTACAATGTCACAGCTGGACACACAGCAAGCAAGGATAGGAGAACATTGTCAGTAGGAACACCAGGATACACAAATCAACTTGGAGTACAATTTGCAGGCTCATGTAGAAGCATCAAGGGTTTTAATAATTACACACTTTTTTAATCATGCAAATATGCAAGAGCTTATAATGAGGTTACTTGCATGGTCCTTACTCATATGCAATTTTCTATGGTTTTGATATGGATTTCAGACAGAATCTGAAGGACAGAATGGTATTTTTGCAAATTGATTCACAGAATATCTTCCATACATAGTAACAGAAAAAAAGGAAGGGACACAGCTCTTTGCAAGAGAACTACAGTGATAAGCAGTGGAAATTGCCATCATTCTTGGAACAGATGGGGAAGGCAAATAGGGATAGATGAAAGCTGGATAAGCAGAAGGGGCCAAGTTTTTAAGGTATTTACAATTATTAAATTACTGTTTACATGAAACACACTGTACTGTGCAGTATCTTATTTTACTTAGGCCCCAAAATCAATCACCCACCCAAACCTGTGTATTTGTCATATGTATCAATTTAAATGAAACCTTCAAAGCATAAAGAGATGAGGCAGATTTGTATTGCCCACTCCTAAATAATTTCAGATTGAAGGATATTGGATAGACCAGGGAAATGAATAAAATGTGTGATTAATTCAATCAAAAATTAAATGCTATCTTTTATTAGCCCAAATATTTGCTGTGATTAAAAGTGCTCAGGAAGTACAGAAGAGAAAGATAACATGGCTAAAGTAAACTTCCCATTTAAACAAATACATCTTTACAATTACAGAGTGATAGCAGAGAGGCTACTTCTTTAATAGTCTCTCAACATTCTGAGAGGTCTCCACTGCTGATAAACTGAATTTATTTAACATGTATGAATGTGTAAAATTTGCTTTGTATATTGTTCTTTCCCAATCAGTGATGCAGAGCACTTTAATTAATAACAAAAGAATCAAGTTCAGTTTTAAGTAACAGGCTGATATTGTATGTTTTGCTCAGTTTAATAAGCTGCCAGTAATCATCAACAGAGTTTTTCAGAGGCTATAGAAGTAATAAGTGAACAATATGTACAGAGCCAATTTTTCAATATGCTAAGATGCTGAATGAAAAGGAAGATATTGATGGAGATTATGTTTACCAGTGACAATATAAATAAATTATATTTTCTTATGGCAAGTAGGGCAAACATGGAAGAAACAAGATAACCTGATGCAAAAAATAAAATGAAATAATAAAATAAAATAATCTCCCTGCCTCTCAATAACTAAGAAAAAACCCAAGAATATAAATTATTTAAAAGCAGTTAGTATATAAGTAAATAAATAGATAAGCCCTGTACGTTTTGTTTGGATGCCAAGCAGATCACCATATGAGAACATGGTAAAAAATTTGCAGTCACTACATTTTTTAAAGGCCAGTGGAAAAACTTTTGGTATAACTATAGATAAAAATGGCTTAGGAGAATTCACAGTAGTGCTAAAATTATCTAGATTACATAAGAGGAAGAACACATTTCATAAAAGCATTGTGTAATATTACGTCCTCATGTAACCATCAGTCTGTATGTTGCCATGACAGAGACTAGTTTTTTTCAATTATTCTATTTCTTAAACTTCAGTTCAGGCATCAGTTTCTTTCTGACTTTTTCTTCATTCATTTGCTAGAAATTATACACTCAGAAACATGAATTTGTATGTTCTGTTTTGTGTTGGTTTAGTATTAAACTTTCCTAAATTACTGAAGATGTAGTAATAGTAAAGGACTGATGAAATAAAAGAGCTGTTTGTATTAACTTTTGGAAGTGTATCACTTTCTAGTAAAGAAAATAAAAAAGGAAATTAAATTGAAAACATAATAGTAGGCATATACACAAGTACGTAAACCAGGGAAAAGTGTTTCACTTGAAAATAGTTTGAAGCAAGTAATAATGCTAACTTAAAACATCCAGAGATATAAAAGTAGCAAAACTATTTTACCCCTATTTCATTTAAAAGTCACTTGAGAATATCCATTTTTAATCTTAAAATATGCTAATATTTTCTGGTTGGCTTTGTTGGCTTTTTTTTTTTAACCAATCTTCTCCTCCCCACTTCACATTCTTTTTCTCAAAAGTCAAAAAACATGTCCTGGATGGAAGAATCCAGAAGCAAAAGTGCATGGAATCTGGGTGCAATCTTTCTATCTAAAGGGGATTTAGTGTACAAAGGTGTTTCATTAAATGCACCTAAATTTGAAAGTGGATATAAAACTTAGTCAAAGTTTAGGCACAGTTCAGAAGATTTGTTAAGTGGCAGAGAATATCTGGACATGACTCTTAAATAGATGTAATTATATTTGGTTGGTTAATCTGAAAATAGATATAAACCTGAAACAACTTTAATTCCAAGCATATTAAATTCATATATCTAGACAGCAAGAAAGCTACTTTAAATCTGGAAATAACATGTACTTTAAACACAAACACTGTGCTGTTAGTCAATCCAAGAGAAATCATAAGGCTGAGGCAAAGCTTCACACATCACAGAATCAGGTCCTCTGTAGTTAAAAAGCTTGGGCACCTTTTAGTACAAAAAAATAGAAATTTACTGTTGCTGTACCTTGTATCTGTTCACATCTATGTCTTTTTTGTTTAAAGTTCTGCTCTTGGGACATTACAACTTACTGTGCGTAGAACTAGATGCACCAAGCAGCTAACAGGCCAGAGTCAGTAGCTGCAAGAGTATATTGCTACAGAAATTTCTTTCAGACTTATATAACTAGCATCTAGAAATGCAGAAAGTCAAAATACTTATTACTTAATAACTTTGGGTTTAGAATGAAATAACCACAGGAAAATGAATCTTCAGTCAAATGCTATTTCAGATTGCTATGACCATGAAGATTTAGCAAACCAGCTTAGTATCTTTACAGCCACTGTTGTAGAAAAAGTATTTATATATACCTACATGAATTGTTGATATGATTTGTGTATCTACATGTCTCAAGACAGTATTTAAATGTGCACTTTGAAGACATGTATCTTTCTTGAGTTATCCCTTAGAACGCACCATTTGCGCTGTGAAAAATAAATCTGTATTATATATTACCTTGCAGTATTTCTACCAAAGTGCAAGTGTATTTTAAAAGAAAAAATGTATTAAGTTACTTCATTTGAATCATATTCTAATGATAACGGAAAGTAAGGAAAGAAAGGAAGAAGGGAGGAAAGGAAGAAGGGAAGAAAGAAATGACACACTAACTTGGCAGCTGACATCCATTCCAGCCTCCAGAAGCACCTGTACGACAGCTTTGTGACCATTCCGTGCAGCAAGATGCAAAGGAGTGTGTTTTCTTGTGTTACAGTTCATAAGGTTTGGATATGCTTTGATGATCATTTTTACAACACGCAGACGTCCATAAAGTGCTGCCAGATCCAGAGGAGTTTCCAGTTTGTTGTTCCTTATTGTAGGGTCTGTCAGCTCTTCTAGCAGAACAGCAACAACTTCTGAATGACCATACTGAGCTGCACAATGCAGTGCTGTCTCGTTTTCATTGTTCTGTTAAAACAAACAAAAGCTTCAGAAATTTCATGTTTAATCACACACTAGAGCTGCTCAGCTCCTATAAATTGCCTCCATGAGATCAGTACAGAGGTTGGGTTTGTAATATAATGTATGGTAATGTATGTTAAATGCTTCAAAATTGCTCCACTAAAATTTTATTAATAATACATTAATACTTCAGCTTTGTGGCTTTCAAGCAGATCAAGTCCCTATGTGTCCATGTTGCTCCCAATCCATTTCAAACAACATCTCCCAAAAAACCTTGTAGCTCATGATATGCCAAAACCTCTAACCTTCCTTGATTCAACCGTTCCTGAAATCATAGTTGAGTCCTTCTCTTAGAAATGCTCTAATACTCAGGTCTCTCTTCTCATTCTTGCCAGTTTTATACCATAGCAGTTTGTTATCAGAGCAGAGAAATTACAGAGAGAAACTGTGTAATGAAAATGTATCAGGCACAAGGTTAGTTTCGTGTATCACTATAAAAAGTGACTATCAGGACAATAATTAAAGCTTGGAAGAAAGCAAAACACCAACTACAGATATTAGAAAGACTTAACAAATCATACAAGCAGTTAGTCTTCTCAAGGTTCCAGGGAGATATGTGTGTGCATTTTAAGTCACATGAGTATGTGTATGTTGTGGATTGAATAGTTTTTTGCCTTTTAAAGCAATGTCGCCCAACTCTTTCGCAAAACACAATTTAATAAACTTATTAATAAATAAAAATTGAGAGTAAGCAGTATCTTCTTTAATTGTTTTCTTCCAGTTGTGTCTGTATCCTTGCAGTCCCAAAGAGACAAATAACTTCAGGCAAAGAGGGAGGAAATAATTTACAGAGCTCTCTGAATTCTATATGCCATCTATATTATTAATATATCATATGTAGTCTCTATGAAGCTTTAAAATAGGCTAGATTATAAATTTTAAAAGTATGTACGCTGAATGCCTCTTCTGATATATGATTTATAAAATGTTGTGACAGTTTATGAAATGTTGTAAAAGTAGAAAGACAATAAACTAATGTGTCAAATAAAGAAATAAAAAATTAATGTAAATTTGGAAAAGATACTAAAGGGTAGAAACATAAATCCAAAGAAAGGAGAAGTGATAAATCTGAATCCATAGCTCTTTTCTCAAGGAAACAACTGAAGAAAGTTCTGGAGACAGAGAACTGGCAATAAAAAAAAAATATTTGTCTTTTGAAAGACAAAAAAGGTGAGAGATGCAGAGGAACAAAGGTGTGGCCTCTTACTCAAAAGCTAGTGAGGATAAGAAAACTCATGCTGCACAGTAATAACTAGAAAGGGGTAAAACTTCTTTCAGTAATGGTGTTTCTACGTCTATCACCAAGAACTTCATTCTTGGGTTTGTGGTTTTAACAACATTCCAGTCACTTTCATCTCATCTTGTAATTTAAGATGATTCAGATGAACTTGGGAAACAGAAGAGACAGATCAATATATTCAGAACTTTCCTGACGTTGCAGTTAAACTCTTTGGGTGTCTGCAACTCCACACAAGATCCGAGAGACTGGAACATGTTTCCTGCTAAACTGCAAGACAGAGGCTGCAGAAAAGCCTGGTAGAAAGTGAGAAGCTTCCATTGCTATACACAGTTTGATGACTAATAAGTTTTGGAATCATTGTGCATTATTCAAACCTCCACGTGATCTTTCTTTATTACATAGACTATAAATTCAGACTAAAATATATACTATCACAATACTACATAGCTGCAGTGATCTATCAGCTACCTTTGATAAGCTTTGTGTGCTCTAGTGACTTCTAATGCATCTTTTATACAGGACTGGACAAAACAATTTTCTCATGTACAGTGGTAAACCCACAAATCACAGGCACAGTTTACGAAAATTTATTATTAGATTTTTAATATTTCATGGACAGATAGATGAATAGGCAATTGCAGCCTAATTTTGTGTACATTTAAGTAAGAAAATCAGATAATTGCACATAAAATGGCCAATTATGGTAATTTGTACCAACAGTTACTGTGTTTATATATGCAAAGGAAATAGATACATGAAGAAATTAGATGTTTAACTATATTCACATTCTGTGAGGTAAATAGCAAAACACATGTTTACAATTGTAACTATCTGTCCAATATCTGCTTATATTTGATTTTTTTATTCAAGGATTTCTGAACATAAAGTATTTGCAATCTTGTGCCAACAGTCTAATATTGTAGCTTAAAAGTATTCTGATTAAATATTCAAAGAGACATATAAATTAAATTTGCTATGCCTTTTTCTCAAAATGTGGTGAGTAGCCAAAATTTTGGCCACAGATATAGACACATAGAGAAAAACCAGTCCAAATCTCTGCTGCTGAGCAGCAAACTGAAATCTGCTCCCTCTGAATGAAGAATATCCAGCTGAATTTTCACGCAAGGGCATAGTTAGAGAAAAGCAGATTTTAAAACAGCATGGTGCATCAAAGCATCTGTAAATGCAACATTTTCAAATGAATATTGTTGAATATTTGTCTATGATTTGCATTTGCCAAATTAAAACTACATTTCAGTTCATAACAAATCCAATGGATAGAAAATTAACGAGTACTAGGTATCACCGAAATGAAGGAGAAGAATCCAACCTGGGTAAACATGATAATTAAATTACCTACACATATGCATCAGAACAGGCATTGTATATATTGTGTTATCAGAGCTGAGAGGTACTACCTAATTAAATTATAATAATACCACATCCTTCCCTCTTTAAAATGTAAATTAATCAACTCGATTCAGGTATAAAAGACAGAATGATTTTTAACTTTCAAAGAGCAAATTAAAACTTGTTTAACTGTCCTCTAAATTTATCTGCTTTGACAATTTAGTTCTGCTTGCATAAAATAAATCACCTTGGAATCAGGAGGTTTTACTGAGGTGAGAGGAGAGAGTTCTCACAAAGGGTTTTGTCAGTCTGCCATCTGCAAATTTAAGAAATGAGGGAATGCCTAACAGATAGACACAGCTGGCTCAGTATTCCCAGAGAGACCTCTAAGATAGTGGAGGCTGTGACAATGTATTTCCTGGACTGGAAGAAACTATCTTCCTTTTCTCACCCCTCATGGAAAGATAGACATAAGTGTCTGTCAGTGTTATGTATATCCTCCTTAAGGAATTTGTTTAAAGAAGACATGCAGTAAGAATAATACTTTTTTTTAAAAACCCAACATATGATGATATTTTAAGAGCTGAAGTTATGTGATTTCCCTGCTCCCACAAAAGCTGTTACTTTTGTATGGACAAAGCTAACTCGGGTGTAGCTTTATTGATTTCAAGGTAGTTTGTCTTCATAGCTCTAGTAGCCTATTATTTTGAAGCAATATTGAAAGATGTGAAAAAATATTCTTGGAGAAATTACTAATAATTTAGTGTTATTGCCTATATTCAGTCCCAAATGTAAGAAATTGTTCCTTGACTGCAGAAAGTTTATCTACTAACATTCATTGATTGCATGAGCAGTTAATCTTTAAAAATTCAAATGCCTGCATGCAAGTTACCATTCTGTAATTAGAGCTTCAAATCTGATATCCAAGAGCTAAACAATACAAATATGGTGCTGAAGAAAAACACTAGAATGCTTGTAAAAAATTCAGATACTTCATTGGATGTTAGAACCTACAAGGTAGACCCTACAACTGAATGAGTCTAGAAGCAGTAAATCAAGAAAATAGAACCAAGACATACAAAACGTAAGATAAAAGAGTAGACCAATATTTCAAAAAACAGTATAAACCAGAAGCTCCTCATATTAATAACTAATAATATTTATTAATTAGTTATTTATGTGGCCCAAAGGAACTGTGTCGGAACTAAGGAAAGCATCCTATGATTCAGGTTTGAACATTTTTTTCAATTTTCCTCTTCATTCTTTGTTAAAAGGGTCTCTTCATGGGCATGACCTTGACATTTTCTAACTTTTCTCGGAATCAATTCTCTTCCACATCGAGCCAGGACTCAGGTTTGTGTGGCTGCAATTGGAACTGTGCCTTCACAGTGCTGCATCTCATCAGTACTGCAAGCTGTACAACATCATTTAGCTACCAAGAGTGCATGCCACTGCACATTGTACAACACATCTCCAGGTCTATTCATTACAGAACAGATTAGCGTTAGAGAGACAGTTATTGTAGCTTGGCAGTCTGATAGTGAAGAAGTGCAGGAAATATCAAGAGAACGAATGGCTCTCATGAATATTATATAGGTCCTTGTGAAGCCACTATTAAACTCTGGGTTATTTAGGACTTTTATTGCTTGTGCAGTCCTTTGGTTTTGCCAAGCAAGTTTTAAAGCTCCTAAAGTCCATGCAAGTACTGTACAAGTAATAATGATTCAAGCAGTGATTTTACAGACTTTCCAAAGCATTCTCAACTCCTTTACTATCTAAGCATTTTGATGATGAAGTTGAAAAGAAAGACTTGCTAAATCAGAGCTATTTCTTTGTCACATAATCCCAGTGTCAACTAACTGAACAAGGCATTTATCATGAGAGCTTTTGCTATTGCCTCAATTCTGAAAGAATTGAAGTTAAAATTAAAGAAGAATGGAGTGATGGGAACCTTTAAAAAGGCTCTCTGTATACTCAATATACTCAAGAATAGTCAACTTGAGAGAAAAAAAAAAAGATACAAAAATAAGGCTTTAATGATTAAGAATTAAATAGAGAAAAAAATGTAGAAAAAAATAAGGCTTTAATGACTAAAGAATTAAATAGAGAAAAAAATGTAGAAACAATAATAACCAAGACAGAGAAAGGAATGATCTCAGGATGGTCTTACTTTATCTATTAAATCAGGAAGGCAATTTCCTGAGAAATTTCACAATTACGTTAATCATTCCAAAAAAATAAAGGAAGTTTGCCTGCAAACTACCCAATGTGAATCAAAATCAAATCTACTGACTTCCTACTGAAATTCACCTTTACATATTATAGAAAAGTAACTCTATAATTTGGTTGACTCATTTGAAAAAAATGTTTTCTTCAAATTTATTGCTGTGGTTGGCTCAAATCAAAAAGATTGCTTCTGCACATTATTTTCTTCTAAAGAAAGTGTGATAAGAGTTGCAAGGGAAACTCTGAAATCCATGCACATAGTCTCTAATTTAAGAGGAAGGAGTAAAATCAAATTCAGAACTTGAAAAATATTGTTCTTGCAGGCTATCTTGGAACTGAATTGTACTTCTGGAAATCCTGAGGTGTCACTGAGAGAAGCATTTACTGTCTGTACTGTATTTTGATGGTGTGGGGAATTCAGTAAATATGTTAGATGTTAGGTATTTACACGTTATGAATGCATCCTGAATGCTTTTTCTTCACATTTCAGAAAAAGTGTCAAACGGTGTTAAGGAAATGTGAGTGGTTTTTGTGACAATTACAATTTGATGCACAGGCAAATTCTACAGTACATTGAATATATAAATTTAAGGAAAAAGACACACTGTGTGCTCAAAGAAAAACAGGCAGAATCACAAGGAGAGAGCATGACCAAGAAATTTCATCAGTGTTTGCATATTTTCCAGTAAATTCTTCACTATTGATATTCTGTGTGTATACATATATTAAATATATATTTTGAACTTTATATTTATTCTTGATATCATTCATCTTTTTTTGCATGTGATTTACTGCAATAACACCAAACACTATGTATTGACCTACATGTAACTGTTATTTATCAATCATTTTTCACAGATTAGGTTTTCTTATAAATGATGAAATTTTATGATGTCTGTTGCCATCATGTTTGTGTTATTCAAATGTCCTTATATAAACAAACAGGTAAGTAGTTTGACTGTTCAGGGCACATATTTTTATTTTATTTGGTATTATTTGCTAACAGATTTTGATTTCATACTACCTATTTGATCTTAATTCAATTTATATTTTAAATTATTTTAAGTCTTCACCAATGACATTTAAATACATTTTGTAATTTCACCATATTTTGTAATTTAAATCACATAACACACATGTCAACTAGGACTCCTGTATTAAACAGCAATATTCTTTTTACATAATTGTTGTGCCGTAACCATTTTCTGTGCGTGGAGTTGCCAGTCTACATTCCACCACCTCCACAAAATAATTGTCACTTAACTGTTTGTCTCTTTACTGTTTTTTCCAACTTTATGTAATAGGAACAGCAGGGGGCATTCAGAGCTTTAGATGCTGGATATGGTTGGATATGATCAGACAATGCTAGTTCACTGCATTTTTAATGTGTAGAATGCTGTTCAATCAATTTACAGTGTATCCTATTAAATCCACTATTTCAAGTAATATACATTTATGCATCATGAGCTTGTCACTTACTTCTTTGTTGTGTTGTTCATTACTTCCACTTAAATTTATACAAGCATTTCTTTGACACAGAATTTTAATAAGACAGATGAAAAGCAAAAATGTATTATAAATTAGTTATAATAATTTTTAAATCATGAACAGAATTATTTTGTTAAACTGAAAACAATTACATTCTTAATGTGATCCTTTAATAAAATGTTAAAAAAAAAAAAAAAACAACAAAAAACCAACAAAGACCCCAAACAAAAGCAAACAACTCAACAGGAAAAAAGTCTGACTCAAGTACACTATTTGCTGTGGTGAAAAAGTGTCATGAAAAATGTCTATCCTTTTCTCCAGCTCTCAGAAGAAAAAGGAAGGACTAAAAATAGGCCAGGATTTCTTACAAGCTGTGGCTTCACCTTCACAAATCTGAGAGAAGGTATGAGAGCTATGAGGAGTCACCTGCCCTAGAGAGCCTATCAGCAAATAAATAAAAGCCTCAGAAACCTACAGGCTCGTAAGAATGTACAAGGGTGTTAGGATGAGAATGTTATTGGAGGGTATGTGGGTGGAGGTGGCTCTACATCACCATGACATTTCCCTCTTGCTGTGATACAGATAATATTCTCCTGTGTAGAGTACTAATTAGCAGGGGAAAGTAGGTGCCAGCAAAGTAGTCCACATACTAAAGCTGGCCATTGTCTAGAGTGGAACACCAAGGAACTTACAAGGGTAAAAGTACAGAAAAACTGTACACTTGAGTTTAACTTTGAAGTTTTGTATGATCAAGATTCCCTTAAAAGTCTTAAGCACCAACATTTCTTGTAAGAACTGCTCACAAATTTTCTATTGTAAAGTTTTTGGGTAAAATGCATAAATGGCAGGACATCTGATGACCTTTTATGAATCAGTGGGGTATACAATCAGATGTATCCCTTCCTATTTGCTCCAGTGATCAGCTCAGAAACAACACATCTAATCAAGTTCAAGAGTATTCTTCACGTCTGGATACGTAGGATTGGGGACGAGTAGGTTTGAATTTGCATTTCTCTTTCTGATCTTACTGAAATATCTTTATCACTACTCCCCTCTCTGAAGTCCCCACATAGCTTTCAGTTTTCTGTCATAAGAATATAAGGAATCTCTTCAAGCACAGGGGTAACATGCAATCAGAAAGTTGCTTTGTGTTTTGCTGCATAAATAAAACAGAAAAAACTCATCTCCTTGACAAAAGGTAATCCTACAATTCAGCTGGTTTCATCCTACATAAAACAGCTGATAAGAAAGAGAAAGTTGGAGAAACTTCTAATCTGCAACTCAAATCACAGAATGACAAATTTGGGGGGTTGTATTTTTTTCTTGGATGAGTCAGAGTATTATAAGATTTCCCAGAAGATTGTAACATGGCCATAGAATGACAAATTTGGGGGTTTGTATTTTTTTCTTGGATGAGTCAGTGTATTATAGGATTTCCCAGAAGATTGTAACATGGCCATATTTTATTACTTTATTTTCCTGTATTTCCTACACTAATACTTGATAGTCACACCATAATTATTGTACGGTTTCCAATGGCTAAGTGTATAACCTCAGAAATCAAATAGATTATTCAAGGCACAGCATTCTCACACTGGTTAAGTGTTTGCAATCTAGGTCTCACATTTCTTATTTTCTCACAGTTTGCCTTCTGGCCACACTTAATGTAGGCACTGAGAGTGCAATTGATTTGTTAGATTGCATTTTGCCATTTGAGGTGCTATAGGGTACCAGGTGGTATGATACCTGGAGTTCATCACCCGCTCTACAAGGACCTGGAAGTTATGAGCATCATCTGTCATACCTTCAGGACCATGCAGATGTCCCAGTTACTGCAGGGCCCTAGAAGGTACTGGATTTCTGTTTGAGCCTTACTTTTGGTCACCTGAATAACCCTGTTGGTTTCTGTGATTACACTTACCAGAGCTCTGTGGAACAAGAATATGGAAACAATGTAGATGTTACAGTTTAGATCTGAATCTGGAGCTTACTCCCACCTTTATCTTACAACAACTCCCTTGGCAAATTCAATAGCTTATGGCTACTCCTTGTATTTCACAGCCTATTTCCAGTCCTTAAGTAGTTCAGCCTACTCTAGATGGTGTCAAATTTTAATCTCCTTCATCCTATTTCTGTATATTAAACATACAAATGGACCACATAAGAGTATAGAGAATAAAACCAGAAGGTGTGCCATATGTTTGACAACAGAATGCAATGTACTTATACTGCCCCTTCCCACTGTAATACTTTCATACTTTTTTCCTGGTATTTATGTGTTCTTTCTGCTGCACATGCATACATGCAGTCCATCTGGTTTGTCACTTATCTCTACATATCTGTTAATTTACAGTACACTTAAAATATACCAAGGATATTAATTTAATCACTAAGGTTTTCAAGAATTTGATATCTAATATAGTGAAAAAGACACAGAGTTTATGCAAATTTACATCCATATATAAAAGATGCATAGTTAGAGTATGTCTTCATATGATTTTTCAAAAACAAGCAGAAGGTTTTTCCGTGCTTTTAAAATCTAATATTCTTTAGGTCAGTGCCCATGCAGAATAAAGGCATCTGGTATGCTTATAAAGGAAGATTTTATCAGTCTTGGAGAAGAAATAACTGAAACAATGGAAAATAGATTTTTTTTTTACTTGGCTATAAATTTATCAGACCTAAAGAATATGTACTGCTTCTTTTTCTGATGATACACAAATATTGTTTATCACTTCACCTGTTCATTCACTCTGGAGTGTGATGGTCCATGATGGATGAGAATCTTCACAATATCTACATCTCCCCTCCAAGCAGCCAAGTGAATAGGGAAATAACCTTTATTATCTGCCACATTAGTTGATGCTTCATACTGAAGTAATTTGAGAACTATATCCCTGGAAAACAGGAGGTAAATCTAAAAATTGACAGGAAGCTTATTTTATTAAGTTTTTACATGAACATACATATTAGCAAAATTTTTATCCTGGATAACAGAAAAAGTATTTCAAGTGAAACACCTACAAAAAAAAAAAAAAAAAAAAAAAAAAAAAAAAAAAAAAAACATTTTAAAACCCAAAATAAAAAAAAGTAAATCATTGCCAAAATGTTATCCATTGTAATGATTCTTACTTATGAATACCATCAACAATATTCTCATCAGTTCTCTGATCTGTTTCTTTCTACAGAATCACCAGGCCACAGAATCATTTACAGAATTTGCCACTCTGGGCCATGTGAATGTCCCTCAAGACAAATCTTCTAAAGACTGAGAAGTACCATGTCCCCATCATTGCTGAGTTCTGGCAGCAGGAAGACAAGAGTGGTAGCTTTAAGGACATGTTTCTCACAGTAAGGCTTAAGTAATAAGTTTTTTTCTTCTTTAAAGCATTATCTCAAACATAGATAGAACACAATTTAATGATGATCTAGCTAGATATATAGTATCTTCTATGAAATAACTGCTTCTATTTTTATTTCTCATATCCAACTTCCTGAGAGAAGTGAGGGGAAAAGTGACTTATTACCATTTTTATTCTTTTTATATTCCTGATGACAGTGGCTTATCATACATTAAATGAAAGATTAGTATAAGTTGGTATATAGCATCCCTGATTTTAAAGCAGTCTCCTGTACTTAACTTCAAAAGCTAAACATAAAAATCAGCTGTGTGGTATGATCATGTTATCAAGTATGTCAGAAAGTAAATAAATTCCATCTTATTGCTCCATTTGTTGTCTCATAGTTTGACACAGTCAGGCCTCATTAGTTATTAAGTTACCAGAATCTATGATCCAGTGTGGGCAGTTCTATGCACATTTTTTACTGAATATGGAAACACTGACTTACTGATTTGACTCAAAAAATCAGTGTGGGGAGGGAGTTCAATATAGCCTATGTTACAACTAAAAATGAAACCCTTGACTACAAATTAAGACAGAAGAGAAATCTCAGGCAATGTTCTCCCAACCTTGAAGAACCTTATTTAATTGCCTAATGAGAGAAAAGTGTGGCAAGTATGAGGGAATATGTCCAGGTCAAAAGAAACTCCCAGTTGACTTCAAAAGTCATCACATCTAAGCTTTGAGGAGAATTAAAGTTGGATTTTGGTTACTTCTGACAAGGTCAAATAACATGAAAACAACCAAGAAAGAGCAACTCCACCACAGAAAGATTTTTGTTACACAGAAAGTTCCAGAAAAGTGACTCCTGAGGGAAACTTTTTAATATGCATAAGCTTTGAGAGACTTCTCATATAATAATAGTTGGTGATCTATTATTATATGACTTCTCTTATAACAGTACAGGGTACAGTGAAAGCTAGAGATAAACCGTAGTTTGAAAGGGGCATGAAACAAAGGAAGCATAGAGTGAATTAAGCTGGAGAAAATCAGCAACAAGAACCCTCCACATCTGAGATGTATAGATAACAATATACAGGAACTATTGGGAAGAGTCTGTCACAAGATTCAAGCTACAAAAGAGAACGCAGATCTTCTTCATCCTTCAAGAATGCCCTGACCCATCACACTTCTCTAGGGTGAGTTTTTTTTAGCACTTTGTCAGAACTTTTCCATTTTGTAGAAATAAATTTCAGGGAGGAGAAGACTGAGAGTCCTTAGCCCAGTAACATTACTGGGCTAAGTAAAATTACTTAGGGAGACTGAGATTAAAGTGCCTGCCCCAGATATGATGTAATTACTTATGTAAAGCAGAATAGTTTCTGAAGGAAAGAGAACTATCCCAGAATAACCAAGGAGAAGGGAACTCATCACATACAGTGATCGAGCAAGGACTTGAACACAGGTGTACAACAAGTATCCCAGCCACAAATTATTCGTTGGGTCATTAAGTCTCATATTATCACTTTTCCTGAAAAACTTTGAAATCTCACAAGTTCATCTTAATGTAAAGTGGGAAAAATTGAAATTCCCAAAGGTTTCAAAGGACAAAAATTTCTCCTAAGTGGAAAGACTCTTACGTCAAAAGATTGTACACAATATTAATTTTGAATATAGAGTTTCAAATCTGAAATAGAGTGTAAAGCTATTTATTTGTCATTTGTGGTGACTAACAAAATTACAACCACCGAGTATCTGTCCAGTTCTCTTGCTGGCAGTGCTACTATTGCAGCAGGATCAGTATGCTGGCTTGGATAACAGGTCCTGAACCATCATGACTTATCATGGTACACCTCATGATGTATTTCAGTTTACTTTAATATAACAAGCTATAAATGTGATGTCAGGAGCTGTTACTTATCCTGCTGTGATGGAAGAGGTCACAGCACCCAGTTGTCATTATGACCTTTTCAAAAGCTGCAGTTACATGTGCTGCTGTATATAAGTCCACATTTTTCAGTCCTCCCTGACCTCAGCAGAAGTTTGGCCAACACTGTGTCTGAAAACACTATTTGGCTGTTGTATATTTTGGGATTTTATAGTTTATATTGCTAGGATTCACTTGAAATCTCTGATAGTTTCAGTGTTTAAGCAGCAGTATTTTTACTTTGCTGGGTAACTATTGGTTTATAGATAGTATTAGACATACTAATGCCAGTTTTCATCTATTTAAAACCAACAGTCTTTGCAAGCTAATGCTTAGGCTTTTGTCAGTCAAAAATGGGTAATAGCATGAGAAACAATCCATAAATTATGAACAAAAAATCTGAGTTTAATAGACCGTATTAAGGACTTAGACCTAATTCCATGGAGACAAAATGCATTAATGGATGATTCTGAATCTTCCTACAAAACTGAAACTTTCGAAAATGCACAATACCTAGTTTAACAGTATTTAAACTTCACATATTTATTTAGGAACAGAGTTTCCTCTATTTGCCAAATGATTAATCTGTCCTAAAGAAAACATGCAGGTTTCAAGAATATAATTCAAGACAAAACTTAAACATTTTAATTTTGCCACAGAAGAATGCGAAAATTGTGCACTGGGTAAACTAAACATGTAATTATTATGTATGCATTTGTTATCTTATGGACAGTCCAAACCATTTTAAAGTTAGTTCAAATCACTCTTAATTTCAGTTGGGTTTTGACCAGCTCTTTATCTCCCACAGAGGAATTACCCGAAGCTTTATATCAAAATTTTCTTTAGTGAAATTCTGGTCAGTTTTAACACCATCAGTTTGCAAACAGGATAACTGGTCTGCATTAAGTGGGGCAGCTGACCTTGGTTACAGTGAGTTCCATCCCACTAGACATTTCTAGACTTCATTAAAATCTTTCTTGTCCTGCCTTAATAATAACATGCAGTTGGCAGAATAATGCAATGGAGGTAACGTGCAGCAAAAGCGACATGTAACAGCAGAGGTGACACAGAACAAACTACAAGGTGTAAAACAAAATGTGTAGCAAGTTTCCAGATTTTTTTTCAATGCCTGAAAACGTTCGCCTGCACTGGTATGCCTGTGCAGCATCCTCAGTGGGGATTTTGCAGGCTTTCCCCTAGGCTAGCAGAGTGGTGCATGTGGTAACTTGGATGGACAGCAGTGAGGGAAAAGCTGTAAGGTCCCATACAATGTAGTAGCTTTTATTTCTGCTCTCAAGTGTATTATGACAAAATATTCTTCTCATGTTACTTTTGCTTTGATAATGATTAATCGATACTGTTCTTTTGTTTCACAAAATTGCTTCCTTCAAAACACTATACACACAAAATATATTGTCTAGTTTTCTGCTTCAATTTCCCGGCAACTAAAAAGCAACAGAGCCACAACTAGCAGTAACAATAATAAATTTACCCAAAATCAAAGAAAAATTTGGAAGAAGCAGTATAGAATCAATAGCTTATAAACTGCATTTCCCATTTGTCATTACTACATGCTGATACTGATGACAGTGTCAAAAAATCCTGTGTTATTATATCCCATGGGAAATTAGGTTATATTAGTAAGTCAAGGTTTGCCAGCTTTCTGTGAAATTCTCAGTGCTATGCTGTATTTATTCACATTACACAGTTAAATACCATTATACATAAAAACTAAATGTGAGGCACTTACTTGTGTCCATTTAAAGCTGCATGATGTAAAGCAGTATAACCTGAACTGTCTGTGCAGTTTATGTTTGGTCCTCGCCAGATGCTGCAAATAAAGCAAAATTGTGAAGTTAATATTTTGACTTGGCAAGTACAGAAGTGTCAGAAATTTGATGTATGAATAACCTAAAGATCTCTGCAACAAGTGTGATTAAACTTTAAAAGATGAATTACTTTAAAAAGAACTTAAAACAGCAAATGTCATCTTGATATCAATATAATTTATTTATAAAAATAATTTTACACATTCATCTTTATAGCAGTCCTGAACTTTATGTAGGGCAGTCTCAAAGACTAATGACTAGTCTGTCATTTCAATTAGACCTGTTCTCCCTCTATTATTCTGGTAATTACACTGAGGCTATAATCTGATTTTGCACTACTTTTTTCACAAGTATATATTTGTTGACTTTAGGTCAGTTAGACTAGAATCAAACAAAAGATTAGTGAGAACCAATTGCATCCTTTAAAGGGGCAGTAAAAATATTGTTTTTCCTCAACCTGATATTTTAGCTCCCAGTTTAAATGACTCTACATTTTTTTAATAAATCAGCTATATCTTTAAAAATAAGTTAATTAAATTATTTCTTTTTTTTTGTATTTTGTTATCTTTCTGTATTTCACACTCAGCTTCATTATACACCCCGTGTAACCAGATTGATGATCTATTATGGACTCTTCACAAAACAGTAAAGGAGATACTTTTTTCCAAAGCTGAAAAATATGACTGCTGTTCTACCAAAAACAGCAAAAAAAAAAAAACCCCAAACCCCAGAAATTGGGTAACATAGGTGAATTGAGTACCAGTAGGTTTTTTCCTGACCAGCTGCATTTGAAGCTGATTGTATCCTTTGTGGCCCAAAACCCCAAACCCCAGAAACTGGGTAACATAGGTGAATTGAGAACCAGTAAGTTTTTTTTCTGACCAGCTACATTTGAAGCTGATTGTATCCTTTGTGGAAGCAATTTATTCTTCTGTAACACTGTTTTCAATCCTTGGTGTTACAACTTCCAGGACACAAAATTATGAGTCCTGAACTACAGTCTGTTTTCTTCAGCTTCTAATACAGTGTTAAACACTCATTGTCAAGCCAGATTTTCCCTTCACTTCATACCGTGGAAACAAGTGCTGTAGTTTAAAGAAACTAATCTAAAGCTAATAGGTAAAAGGTTTTTCATACTGACATTTTTCATGAACTACATCAATAAAATGACATGTTATGCTTCACATATGATTTTTAAGAATTAGCTACTACTGAATCTGTATTTTATTGCATATTAAATCCAATATATATATATATACACACACACACACACAATGGAATACTGATTTAGACTGGTCTCCTTCATTGTGTTTGTTTGAATGATTAATTAGCTCATAAACTTAAGCAGTTGTTTTCCCATATGTAATGCTGTGCACATACAGAATTTTTTGTGTGATAAATATTGTGTTCTGCAGTAAGCATAATTCTGTATAGTGGTGGGCACCTCACCTCCCGCTGTGATTTAATTTCTTGGAAGAACAGGACTGAATTAATCTCTTGGGGGCAAATAAGCAAAAAGTAAGTAACATTTTTTTTTAATCTGCTCTGACATCTACAGATGTTCTTTTCTACTAAAGGCAACTTCCAGCTAAGAAAAGTCACTTGAATCTTTTCAATTAAAGGAAATTATTTTAACATCATGAAGTAGTAAAAACTGAGTCCTTCACCTGATAGCTCCTCTGTAACAGACAGATATTATTTATATTGCAAACACAACCTGTCTTAATCTATTAGAAGGAAAGAAGTCATTATCTATTGATACTCTATAACCTCTCTTATACTTTTGCATAATATTTATTAGATAGTTTCTTATTTATGTGATCATATTTCATCTTTATAGGAGAATGAAGGAAAAATAGTATAGAAAGTAATATCTAAAATATTTTAAAAATACACAAACTTGGTTTTGCTAGCTTGCTTGCTTTGGATTACAGTTGCTAGGAATTGTCTGTTGGATTTTTCCAAAATGCAAGGGATCCATGAGTTCATGTATTATTCATGATGCATTAGGCATTTAAAAAAAAATTTAAAAGAAAAAAATGATAAGAAAAACCTTACAAAATGACACCAACCCCCCCAAACAAATCCTCGTTCTCTTCCCCCTAATTTTCTCCTTTAATCCACACACTATTTAACACATTGTTGTACTTCCTGACTCTGGTGTTAGGAAATATTTTTCAACTGAAACTATACTGACTTTAAAAAAATTTCTCTTAAACTTTATTCATGAGGCTGTAAATGCACCTATGTGAAACTCCTCAGGACATGCAGGTTGGGACTTTGAGAGACGAAGCACAAAAGTCAGTGAGTAAATCCTGATGACTCAGAGACACAAGACAGGATGGACAGACTCGTCACTGTTGGCTCCCAAAGGGTACAGAAAGACACGCTCAAAATGACAGCTTTGTTATCAAAGTGAAGGACACAGCAAAGATGAGCCCAACTTGGCTGTAGGCACCTCTTTTCCCTTGGGCCAGCACAGAAAAACCCTCCTAGAAGGTCTTGCATTGCTACTGTATTGCAACATTTTTTCTTACAAAGTGAATGCAGGTCCACGGGATATTTATGCTTTAATAAATGAGAGTCAAATTCAAATTGGACAGTTTGTGAATACAAATTCTTCCAACCTAAAACTCCCAGCTCTTCTCCTGCAATCAGAACACAGCGGGGCATAAGTCTAGTTGTATATTAGCTCCATAAAAAGCATCTGACTTCAAAGGCAAGTGGAGTGGAGTTTGAGAAAAAACCTGAAGAGCCCTTCTTTAGTATCATGAACACCTATATGTGGAGATTTATCAAACATATTGATTTATCTGTGTATTAAAACACCTGTGAAAGCAACACTAAGGAGAACCTGGCACAAAACAAACACCATTCAACCTCCAGAAAAGGATATTTGTTGACAGAAGACTAGCAGCTCCTTAGACTACTGTTCATACTGAATGCTCTCAAAATCATGCTTCTTCTAATTCTTTGATGCAATCGATAATCAGGCTTATTAATTTCGCATGCATTAATAAGTTATTAATTTGTTTTCCTATGTACATCAGTAAATTAATAAAATCACAGAATTTTAAGAAAGTCATTGAACTTACTTTTTGTTCAAAAAAAAAAAAAGTCAACCATGAATTAAACCCCTGAATTAAAACATGATTATTGTGCTGGTTTGAAACCAAACCAATGAGAGACTCTGAGTCAGAAATACAATTTAATAGGAAAAACAAAACAACAAATGCAACAGTACAAAAAGAAGCCACTGACAGAATCAGAAAGCAACCTGACACCCTGTCAGTCAGGGTGTTGGTAGTAGTCCCATTAAATGGTGGCTGCAGTCCTCCTGCAGTGATGGGTCTGTGGGAGCAATGATCCTGTAGATCTGGGCTTCACCTGAAGGTCCAGTGGTAGCTCTTGTCCTCTGGGAATCCAGCAGGCAAAGGGCTCTGTGCTGGTCCAAACCCCAGATATCCCTGTGGGAATGCTTGGCTCCCCCTCTTGGGGTGAAGCATCTCACAATGGGAAGATGTAATTCTATGGGTCATGCGGTGGGTCCCTGACAGCCCATTAAACAGAGACAGCCCCTGAGGGAGCCAGCAGGCATGAGTAGGAGATAATGATCACTGCCCCACCTGCTTTAACAGCTTGTGAACGCAATAATAAAACACAAACCATTGGTTACATGCTACATTGTAACCTAGGACAATTATCAATTACATCTTGCCAAAGTAAGGCACAAAGAAACCGAAGTCTGTTACACTATTTACATAACTTCCAAAAGCAGAAAAACCTCCTTATTACAGCTTGATCTCATTGTGGACAAAGAATATTGACCTTTTACACTGATGTAAAATACTAATTGAAAATACTTTTTATTTAGTAAGAAAATTAATATTTTTCCCTTTTTTTCTTTTATGAGCTGCAT
The DNA here is from genome assembly GCF_000695815.1 of Acanthisitta chloris. Lineage (NCBI taxonomy): Eukaryota > Metazoa > Chordata > Aves > Passeriformes > Acanthisittidae > Acanthisitta > Acanthisitta chloris. The sequence continues at coordinate 68,673 of NW_008682313.1, forward strand.
AGAATTGCACATAGAGTAGCATTCAAAAGAAACATGAAAATGACTGACTAAAGAAATAGATGGTGCGTTGATTGATTTGTTATTTTGCTATGCTTTTTGCTATCTGGAAAGAAATAATTGTGAAGGGGCTATTGTCACACACATATGAACACAAAAGCAAGCAAATCAAAAGGTGATTCAGCTAATCATCTCACAGGCACACTCCCCATCAATACTACAAGAACTACGCATGCACGGTATGCATAATTTTTACATCGTGTTTGCTGTCTATATATGTATTTTCATTACGTTATTTCATTATTATTGTACTATTTCACCATTATTCAGTTAACCATGCACTAATATTTCTGGTGAAAGGAAAATATGTTTGGTACACAATGATAAGAGCCTTTAAAACCTTAGAAACCTGCCTGATGGCCTGTCTGTTTGCCCATTGGTTTCACCAAACCTTCTCTGACAACTAACTGCTAACTCTCTTTGGAATTTATTTCTTTGAAATGAAGCAGCGAGGAAAAGGATGAAACTGGATGGAATCAGTTCCTCCAGATAAGATGGATAGAGCATGGTGTTCATGCCAGCATATTTTAGGGTCTAAACCCTGTTGAGGGCTGAGAGGCTTACAGAGCCTAGTCCTCAGCCCTCCTCTTCCCACCTTCTCTCCTCGGTGGTCAATATCTCTTGAAGGTCTTCCCAGAGGCACCCTGGTTCTTCAGTACAACAGAAGTAGTGAATCTCATCTTGCCAGTTCAGTTTTAGTAGTGGGAAATTCTAAGCTGCATCCTCTTTCATTGCTGTCGGTAGCACACGTTCCATAGATTAAATACGTATTACAGGAACTTGTGTTGCTCTGAGCCAAAATCTTCCAAAATTTCTATGTCTGTTGTAAATCTGACCAAAACACATTGACTAAGGTTATTAGAGCACACAGCTAGGCTACTATGTTTATTAGTGCTGTGCCTCTTCATACGCATGTTCAGTAGTGTTAACTGAGCTTATACAAAGTACATGGGCAATTTTACAGAGAAATTTGTAAAATGCAAACTTTTACACAATGATATGTATTAGCATTCAGACACAAAATAATAATGCTACTCATTCTGCACAGCAGAAAAATAGCTCCCATTCTCTATTTTATGCATAAACAAACCAAATGACAACCATGTTGCTCTAATCTATATAAATTAACAATGTTACCTATCGAATAGAGAAGTGTATCGTTTCAGTAAATGTGGTATGTTTTCTATCTACAGATTCCTCTTTGATGGAATCCAGTGTTATGCCAGATATATTATCCTGTAATAAAATATCTTTTTCATGTATGGGTTTACTTATTATTAACACTACTTTGCTGAATTTGAGATACATTTTCAAATTACTTCAAGAAAAGTAAATTTAAATATTTGTCTTTAGTGGCAGTGGGGATAAAACCCTTTTAGAAAGGCTTATTTTAAAGCATAATAAATAGTGTACATGGGAAAATAAAAGTGAAAAAAATTATTTTAGGATTCATTTTGTTCAAGTGCAGCTATAGGTATTACATTTAAAAAAGCAAATGATGTTTTGAGTGTAGTAACTGAGTTACAAATCCCAAATGAAACTAATCATAATTTTTTTATTATTTGAATTAAAAAATAAAAAGGCAGATGGATTATCAATTCAGTTAATATTAACCTTATTCTCAAAGCTTATCGTATATATAATTCCAATTGTTTAAGTAACTTGGTTGTATCAGTATGAAATTTGACTCAAAACCACTTCATTTTTGAATGTGAAATTAGATATTAATTTTGACTTCTGCTGTTTAGTTGTCTGAATATAAATAATACAACAAAAATTATGATCAACTAATTCACGGGATTAAGTATATTATTCAAGTTCAGGCTCTAAAGCAGTGTATTCCACTTGCTTTCTTTATCTTTGATCTGTTTACAGTCTTGGCCATAGTGTAAGTCTACAAAACTAGATAATTTCACCAGACTCTGAATTTTTTTCCTTACTGATTCTGTTCAATTTGCGATTTATATTTAATATGAAATATCAAGTATTGTAAATATCATGAGTTTGACTACTTATCATACAACGTTTACTCATTACTATAGAGCAACTCCTATAGAAGGAGGGCTCAATCCTAAACAATGGTCTGATAATGTGGTCAAGTAACAGAGTAAGCTACTGCCTTCTTCAATAGCTTATGCAAAACTTTATCTCAGCAAGAAGCTGTGAGTCCATTTACCTAGACTGTTGCCTCCAAATAGCTGGATATCATGAAAGCATTTCATTTCAAGTATGCATTGCCTGCAGTCAAAACAGAGATGACAAATGATAGGTTGTTGTTCCTCTTTACAGGTGCATGAACGAGTTAATCCAGTGACTCTTATTTCAGCAAAAGGCCAGGGGTTTACAAGGCCATTGTGCGTACAAGATCTACAGGTATGGCCTAGATTCTAGAAGTTTAAGGTTTATCATGGTAACATAAAATGACTATTGGAATGGAGGTATTAAAAGTAAATGGAGGTAATTAAAGGTAAATCCAGCTGCCACTTTTCTTTGGCAATGAAGATTTCCAGAGCTAAAGGAAATTCTCCCATGCAGCATATGTGTAAGATACAAAGATTCCGCTCAGATTACTCCATTCCCTTACTATCAAGGAATTACAGACTTCAACTTGGAAACTTGAAGAAAGAGTTGGGATAAGCTAAGGAGCATGTATTTGATTCATATCAAGGAGCATATTTGATCCTTCATTAGGGAGATAAAGTAGACATTCACAAAAACTTCTGGCATGTTTACAGAGAGTCTATCTGTAATTCTATGCATCTCTAAAAGGCAGAAAAGGGTTTCTTCCACTCAGATGTTGTAGAACCCTCCAGTATACATATTATTCCTTTTGATTATTACCTGGGAACAGAAATGTGAAGAGAAATTAGGAAGAGTCATTCGTTTCTGTCAATTATATCTAAGTTATAAGAATCAATAGCTACCAAATGCTCATCCTCACAGAGCATTCCTGGTCTATCTGTTGTGACTGAATTCAGAATTTCATTTTGCTTTTGAAGCCCTGTCTAAGGAATTATATGTGCAGTAATAGTAATATCCATAAAGATGGATATCAAGCAGTACAAAAAAAATTCATAAACTCACAACATTACAAATTTAGCACTACTATTATTTTTATCTTCTGTGGCTCATGCTTCTATCCTCCATGAAAAGCTACAGCAGTTGGTTAGAAAAAAGATCTTTTTCCAAGCAGACAAACAGCAGAATCAACACTTCAAGTGCTAAAACGAGCATGGAATTAAAAGGGTAATTTTTAAAAGCATATAGAAGAAAGGGATCATGTCTAACAGTGTAAGACTCAAAAAACAGTATCTTACTGGCAATTATTGTCTTTCAAGTTTTGTGAAGCATCATCACTAAATGAACACTGATAGATTTAACGGATTTCATCTGGCCAGACTAAAATTCAGACTGGGGTGACAGCAATTAAAAATACACCAATAACCTTAACAGCAAACAGATAGCCTAGCATACTTTCCCACTATAGTTCTTGCTGTTACTAGCTGTCTTTTTGGTTGGAGAAGGATGAGTCTCATATGGTCATTAATCCAATCTGCCATCCATAATTTCTCCAGTGGAAAGAACTATGAAAAACCTGATTATAAATGACAGAAGTTCAGTGTGTGGCTGAGCAGAGGCAGAATGCCAGACACAGAGATACACAAGTCCTGGATGTTCAGAATACTCTTAGCCATGATGAGTCTACAGAGTCAATGTGGCCTTATCCTTTGAATAACCTCAGCATAAAAGACTTGCAATTGAAAGAAAAATAAAAGGTCTTACAAAAGCAAATTTTGGCAGAATTAGCACTTCAGAAGCAAGTTTAAAGGAACTTCTGAGGCAAGAAATTGCAGAACCCGTATATGAGGACATCACAATAGTGAAGTATCCAAAGAACAGGTTAGAACAACACTGAGATGATTGGGAACTACGCAAGTTTTTATACGTGTTAGGTTATGTGGCAAACAGTTCCTACGTCCATCCGCAAAGCAGCACAAAGAAACAACAGCAAGTAGGAGAATCGAGTAATACCCTGGCTCAGCTACTCTGAAGCTCATCACAGAAAAGCCATCAGCGCATTAAAGGCCCATCTCTACAAGTACAGCAGAGCACAGTGGCAGGTGAAGAGACACCCTGTTGGAGTCCCTCCCAAAACTGTCCTGTGACAGCTTTCACCCCACTGTCCAGGGGTGACACAAATCAGCATGACAATTCTGTCTGACAGAGACTACTGTCTAGAGGTATGTGACACATGGATTGAGACAGACTTCCTATGGGATGCTTAGAGAAGGAACCAATGGCAGAGAAAGGGATGTATTTAGGAGATTTGGGGAGGAAAAAGTATAAGAAAATACAGGGATAAGGGAACAAAAAGGGTCTATTGCATGTGTTTAATTGGTTCTACAATACAATAGTCTGGTCATGTCCTGCACTCAATCTTAATTATATTCTGTTTATATTTTCCTGAGTAAGGACCTCTATTCTGTGTGCACATATGTGTATGAGGGTCAAATTGCCAGCAGCTGGGTCAGATGATGGGTTCATGAAACCATGTGTCTGTCTTGCCAGACACTGGAGCAAATGAGGCTCTGGGTACAGAAACCGGAGGGGACCATGGCTCAAAGGACCTGTGCATGTCCATGGAGCCTGCAACTGTAGTGTGGGTGAGACAGCATGTGGTTGCTAATGAAGACCAAGCTAGATCAGTCAGCAAGTAGCCTGGAAGCCAGTTATGTGGCTGAATGTCTCTGAGGTGGAGACCATGCAATGAGTTGATACCACATGAGACCAGAGTGAAGGTTAAATTTTGCAGACCACAAGATGACCAGTAGGCTTCTGCAGAAGTGTTAACAAGTATTTTGGGTTTGTAGCCAACTTTGAACTATGCACAAATTTAGATATGCTCAGTCTGGGAAAGAATCTACCTAGAACAGCATGTTGATGAGCACTCAGTCTATCAAGTACTCTGTGTAATAAAAACTAAATAAATTAAATCTGAAAAAGGTCACATGCACTAGTTAGCTGAATTAGAACTATTTACTTGAAGCTGGAATTAATTTCCTTTGAAGGTATATAATTTTATTCTTATAGTCTTAATAGTTACATCACTGTAAATGATGCAAAAAATCGGTTAATATGCAAAAATCTAAAGGAGAAACACATTGGCTTCATGATGATGTCACGCAAAGGAATAGGCAATCAATCAGTCATGCTTTTTATTAAAAATCTGTCATATGTAAGGTCACTTTGCATCTGACCTTTATCTAACCAGCTGGGCTTCGTCATTCTTTATGGACTACTCATCTGGAAGTACACTGGCTGGGTATATTGCATAACCCTGTGTCCATATTCAGAATGCAATATGTTCCTGACTAATACTGGTTAGTTTTGCCTTATATTTACAGTCAAGACCAATTTGCCTGGAGTTGTTAAAAGAGAGAAAGCTTTCATCAGTTATGACAGCAGGGTTCCTCTGTATTCCATTTGTCTATAGGGACAAGCTGGGGTTTTGCTTAGTTCACAGAGAACCATAGTAACTCCAGCTTGTCAATGATGAGTCAGACAGATCTTTGGATTCACTCCAGAGTTCCGTCCTTGAGAATCCAGTCAACCCGACAGGAAAAAATGTTAACTCTCATTTGGCATCATCCTGCACAAGAACACTGTGAGAACAGTTACTAAATGATGAAAATACTCAGTCTAAAGCCAGATCACCAGTCAGTCCCTTTAATAAGTAAAATCATTCATGTTTAAGCATTGTGAATCATGTTCTAAAACTGCTGTCAATGATATATCCATGTATGATCTCACGTGACTGAGCAATCTGCAGGGATTTCACATGGCTAATGCTGAAGATCAGTGCATCAGATTAACTGTTCCTATGGAGGGCAACTTCACACCCTTGGGTTCCCTACATATATGAGACAGATGGGTTTTACATGTTTGCTATGAATCAGACCTATGCACTTTGTATAAGATACAGATGATCAAGATCAACAAGGAACACAGCTCCACTGTGTTAGGTAATATTAATTAGGCCATACAATAGAGAAAGACAAATAATCAGACATACTTGACTATATCTTTTTTCAGTATGTCCATAATGCATACAGACATATGTACATACATATACTGAACTCCCTTTATAAATAAATACTGGGTTCTTTCAACTCTTCCCAGACAACTGCTATTTAGTGAAATGACATAAACAATCATTATTTTTCTGGAAGCACAACAGAAGTGGAGCTTCTGAAGGGTTGTGGAAGCCCTTGTATATCTCATGAGTGTAAGTGCATCAAGTACTGCCTCACCAGTCAGTCGAGGGAGATGACTGTCTCACTCTACTCTGTGTTGGTGTGGCCTCACCTTGTACCTTACCACAGCACAAGAAGGCTATAAAGCTATTAAGAGAGTATACAGCAGGCAATGAATATGGTGAAGGGTCTAGCTGTATGAAGGGTGGCTGAGGTTATTTGGCTTCTTAGAGAAGCAGAGACTGAGGGGAGACCTCACAGCAGTCTACGACTTCCTCATGAGGGGAAGCAGAGGGATGGGCATTTATCTCTTATCTCTGATGACCAGTGATAGGGCCCAAGGGATTGGCATAAAGCTGTGTTGGGGAGGTTTAGGTTAGATATTAGGAAAAGGCTCTTCCCCCAGAGGGTGGTTGGAACAGGTTCCTGAGGGAAGTGGTCACAGCACCGAGCCTGACAGAGTTCAAGAAGTGTTTGAACAATGCTCTCAGGCACATGGTGTGATTCTTGGGGATGTCCTGTGCAGACCCAGGAGTTGGACTCAATGATCCTTGTGGGTCCCTTCCAACTCAGAATATTCTATGATTCTATACACTTACATGAACATACCTACGAACATTGAAGTATAGTGTATACCATCAGTATATTCTTTGAAAGAACAGAACGTGTTCTCAGATAGACCACTCTGACTTATTTTTTCAAAAGAAGAAAAGCTGACATTAAAATAATAAAACCCCCACTCTAATATTACTTATAATAAAAAAAAATTCTATTTCTCTTTCTCTCAAGAATACAGATATGATAACGTCTTTTGTTAGGAGAGATATTCTCTTAGCCACGTTCTTTCCTAATTCAACTGACCTTGAATCTTTAGTAAGTAAAGTTGTAGAGTTTTTTCCAGAATTCATTTTTGGAGGTCCAACACAGTATTCCCATCCATCATAAATTCATGCTGTTTGCAATTTTAAACATATTCTTATCACAGACAGGCAAAGTCAATATTTACTATAAAAGGAGATTTTAAAACCTCTAAATGATTAATTATGCATCCTGGAACACTTACTGACATTTGTTTAAGTGGAATAAAAAATCCTGAAGCTTTGGCACTGGAAGGAGCACTAGGAAGAGTAACACTATATATCAAAAATTTTTGAATATGGATGCTGTTAGATCTATGACCTCATTCCAGTATTAAAGATTGTTCATCCTAGAAACCAACCTGAGATGAGATTCTTTGTTATAGCTCTAGGACACACAGAACAGAGCTTGCTATATATAGAGTCTGCAATTCAGCTGTCTTTAATACCTTGTCCTTCCTCATCTGGGTTTCCTCAAAAGTAGAGTAATTCTATCAGACACCAGCAAAACAGACACCAGAAAAAAATCCATGATTCCATTTCCTCTTGATTCTCAAAGGCCATCTCACACTTTATGTTTATGTTGAGATTTGAAAGGAGATTCAGAAATCAACCTACAGTGGTCTTAATCCCTGCATCGATGAAATCAATTACTATCTATCTTGACATATGAGAACGTTAACAGAAGTAAGAGTCTCACATCGTGTGTTTAAATCAGTTATTCACATGATTTCCCATATTCTCAATTCAAAGCTTCCATATCTTCATCTCATAACAGCACCAATAATTCCAAACCTTTTGGACAACCTGCCATAACTTTAACCTAAACCCAGAACAAAAGAGTGCAGCTCCAGCAACTCATTTCCAAAACATTCATCTTATTAAGGCTCTTGAAATTTATCACTGACCTGTAACATATGTAGAACATATACACAACATTTGTGCTTTCTGGTAGAATACTTCCTCAATAGACTCCATAGCCCTAAGCAGACAATGAACAAGGCAGGGAATATCAGAAGGCTGCAACACTGCATTTTTACAAGATATAAGGCAATTGAAAGTAACCTTGATCAAAATGAATTTTAAAAAGTACTAAACCCCTTTTCTATGCGTAACATAAAATATTAAACAATTTGAGTCTGTTCTCTGGAGTAACATAGTTTTAAAGCAGAGGTGCACTTAGTGTCTTTGCTAGAATGCTAACATGGAGTATCTGCATGCTGCCTGGCTCCATCCAAGTGCTAACACTCACTCTAAAAAAAAATGTATTTGTTAACAAGAACACAACCTAGGGAAGACATTTGAAAGATAAAGATAGATATGACAAATATGTGATGGAAATTACAGTTACTGCACAGAAAAAAAATGAGCACGTGTTCAGATTACATCAATTCAATATATCTTTCTTAACTGGATTAACAAGTCAAGTAAGGAAGTCAATTGGTATGAAATTAGCTATTTCAGTAAGTTTGTTAACAAGAACACAACCTAGGGAAGACATTTGAAAGATAAAGATAGATATGACAAATATGTGATGGAAATTACAGTTACTGCACAGAAAAAAAATGAGCACGTGTTCAGATTACATCAATTCAATATATCTTTCTTAACTGGATTAACAAGTCAAGTAAGGAAGTCAATTGGTATGAAATTAGCTATTTCAGTAAGTTCAACTGGTCAAAACCAAGCTACTGATCAGGTTTTCTCAGAGCTTTAAATACTGTATTACAGGATGGTGGCTATATTGGACATACTGCAAACCTCAAATGGAATCTTTGCAACATCTAGTCTTCAACACGTAGAGCTATTGTAATACAAGAAGTTCAAGTGCTTTTGGCATAGTATAGAAAATATGAATAAGACAGATATTGAATGAAACTGTGTTGTATAGTACCAAAATTATTAAATCAGAAAATGCTATAAACTAAGAACAGTTTGAGCATGAATCCTCTATCCTATGCTCAAGCTAATTGGAATAGCAGGACAAAAAAAAATCTTACCAACCATAAAAACATAGAATCAATGCCTTAATTTCTTTTCTCACCAACATGTCATGTTAAAATGAATTATATCAAAACAGAAGTGTGCTACTGAACATGCATTTCATTTGCTGTGCTTTGCCAACAGAGGTCAGAATTACCTCAGCAGCATCCAAAGCATTACTATGATCATGACTGGAAATACTTTTATCAGCACCAAATTACTTTCAGAAAGACAAATAACATACTTTAATTAGACAGGCTGAAGTCTCACAGTGACATATTACAAAGGTCTTCCAAAGCTTTTGGGTCTGTAACAACAATATCACCACTTAAAATTTCCTGAACACCATTACTGAAGTAACTACAAAAGGTCATATCCATCACATCACCAACAGAATATTTGGTAAGCTGTATTAGTAATCACTTGGATCACTCAGAAAAAAATAAATTCATCCAACATTTTATTGAACAAAATCATTTATGACACATAGCTTTGAAGGGAAAATGTAATTGCAGTAAAAATATTCAGTAAGTCTGCAGTCTATTATCTTAGAATTCCTTCTTCAAATCCATTAGGAGTTCTTGTTTCTATTCTAAAAGCTTTATCAAATGTAGAAAAGAAATCCAAGACTAAGAGGTTTACATGACACAGAAGCTTCTACTATAAAAGAAGATCTGGCTGATGTAGAGCTTCAAACAGCTTTAAAAGAACAAAAACCCACCACTCATTTGTATCTGAAGTGAACACTGTGTTTTTTAATTTTGCAAAAACAATTAAACACTAACAAAGAAACCAACATTCTTTGTACCTCAAATAGTTTTACTGTGGCATGTTTTCTAGAAAATGAAACAGCCATATATTCCATAAGTACTGCAAGTGCTCTGTTGAATTGCAGTTCTACAGACCATGAAGATCAGGAATCTTTAAAAAAATTGGCTAAATTTGGGGAAAAATATTTCAAGAATGTTAATTGAACTATCTTGGCATCTTTCTGCTCCTTTAAATAGAACTGATAGGATACTCCTATCCACAAAATCAGTTTTGGCAAATACCTTTATGTAAAATATAAGACTCAGCCAAAACAGGAATAATTTAATGTTCTTTCTGAACTGCCTGTTTGCTAAGAGATATCTGGAGAACTCAAATTTGGGTGCAAATATTCCTCCCAATACCACAGATTTTTAAAAATATTGTAGAAGAGATCCCAGTTCCACAATAAGACAACATGCAAAATGATTCATCTCAACTCTATCTAATCTACTGTCGGCATTACGGTACATACAGGACTCATGAAACAATTATTATGATTTGTTCAGCTGTGTTTAATGCAAATAGTGTTCCTAAATCTTTATATAATACAGCAGTAAAATAAAAATCCCTGATTAAATATCTTAGGAACTAAACTAAACGTAACATGCACGGACAGACTGGCCTGCAAGAAAAAAAAGGGGAAGTGATACACCAAAAAAGGTTGTAAACTGCATGTGTGGATAGCAGATTCAATCTTGCTTTTCTTTCTTGTATGTATAAATCATCTTTATTTTGTGGTTTTGCATTAAAGGTCATATATTTGCAGAGAGGAAGGGATCCTTGTTTATGAAATCTCTAGAAAGGTGTAGAATACTAGAAAATTATGGAGACAGAAGACCAGTGACATACATATGGGCTGGGCTCTCTAGAAGCTACTTAATATTAACTGGTAAAAGAATCCAGACCCAAGACCCCCTGAAAAACAGGCCCCAGTTGAATTTGCCTTATACTAAATATTAATTTTCTTGAATCTTGGAAAGAAAGATCTTCTACTACATCTCATTCTAAGGGCATTTTTAACAAGTAGATCTGATTGTTAGTTCAATCTCGACAGGACAATTATTTTATTAAATGGTGAAACAATCATTTCCCCAGACAGTGCACAATCTTATTAAAAGTAATAAGAGGAGGGCTGTTTTCCTCCAAGTGCTGAAGCCTGACCAAAACTACACTTGCCATACTTGGAGTCATATTCGAAAAAATGTGGCCAAGGCTTCACCCACAGAAGTATTAATTTGAATGAATACTTCATTTAGGTCAGCTTTCCTGAGTAGCTGGACATCCAGCAAGAACTATAGAAAAAGAGATCCATTCCTTACATTGCCCTGCTCATGTATGGCCTGGCTAGTTAGTTCATGGCTGGCCTCCCTTGGTCCCACCGTCCAGGCAAAGAACCTCATACCGATGTGTCTGACATAGTTTAAGTTAGCACAATCCCAGAAACATTTATTTTCCGGTGTGAGAGGGGTGTAGTAAAAGGTAAATGTTCAAAAACCATCTCGTTACTAGTTACTCTTTTGGACTTTCAAGAAGCCAACTGAAAAGACTGCGAAGTGTTCCAAAGGAACCTGTCATCTTAACAGGCATGACAGCTCATCCCAAACTCTGAAAGACCTGAATTGATAATACACGATTAAAACAAAAAGATTGTACCACAGCACTACTCCTTTAATGCTGATAACTGAGACACTGAACTAATTGAGGGCACATTATTAGCATAAAAATTCCGGCACCCATGATTCCATACAGGCTTTGATCATACCAGTTCAGAGTATTCTGAATGCACAGAGAATCTGTAAACATTTTCAATAAAAGAGTAATCAAACAAAGCTGAAAGGTTCATCTCTCCTTGGGCACACAAACAGAATACCAGGATGCAGTTTATGGTTGTAGAAATTTTAAAACTGTACCAAATCTACATCAAACAAAACTAGAAACAATGAAGGAATAGATTCTTATCTACAGTGAAATACAAATTTTAACCTTGTTGATCATATAGTTCTTCCACATGGAAGACAAAAATTTAGGAACAAGTCCAGGGGAAGAAATATTTTCAGAATGGCTTGGAGGCTTTTTTAAACAGCAAGATGAATTTTACCATTTCAATTTTGTAGCCACCACAGTTGCAAAAATCTTCACATAAAGGTAAACTAACACAGGATTGTCTCTTGTTTGCAAACATAAACTGTTTTTTTGCTTTCCTATATCCCCCAGTCACTCTGAACAATCCAAAATCCATAACAAATTCTCCAGGCAATCATGTTTAGACAGTAGAGATTTGAGTAGTTGTCTTCCATATAACAGAGGCACAATTGTTTCAGTCCTCATTCTGATGTACCAAATGGCAGTGGATAGAGCAGGATCTGGAATGTTTATATACTATTGAGATTGAAAGTACAATCTAGATCATTAAAACTATCTGGCTCTGCTTAGATCCTAGAAAACATGTCATAGGTTGTATGCAGGTTAGGACTCTCCATTCTGGCAGACTCTGAATGCCACATCACTTTGCTTGTCACTTCCAGTCTGAACCATCTAGGAACTCAGGCTGCATCAGCAGTAGTAAATTACACATATTTTCTGGCATTGAGGTCATACTGGCATAGAATGCTCCACACCTACACTACTTAAAATTCCCAAACAGGATCGTTGCATCCAGATTGTCTATCAGGCCCTAGGCACATACTAATCCTTCAGTTGTGCCTGGTAGCCCATTCCTTGGGAGAATGCCACATGGCACATTCCAGTACCCAGAAACATTCCCTGGCACGCTAAAGTTAGATGTGGCCTCACGTTCTTGTCATAAGTTTGGCAGAAGCCTGTCTCTCAAAAACAGCATTTATCAACTCAGAGGATGCAAGAGCATCACTGAGTTCGGGTCTAGACAGACCATGATAAGCATTTGTCCTTTATACCTTGGATTCTGCCAGCAGAGGGCATAGAAGGGAGCAGTGGTGGTACACTGACCCCACCTCCTTTATTTAGCCCTTCGCCTGACTTCAGGATAGATGTGAAGGGGAAGGAAAGACAGGAATATTCCAATATCCCAAGCAATAGGCTGTTTCTAGCAAGTTGACTTTGCTTCTTTTCTCCTTCTTCACATGCACACTCATATTGATGGAAATTCTTAGCAGTGCATCCATAATCACACAGTATACCTGCAAGGCAGTCTAGGAGTCTCATTCTGTTACCAAGCTAAACAAGAAATCCACAATGGATTCAGAGTGACCTTATTCCAGGAACAGATTGCTGATGGCTACAGCAGCATGAACCTCCTCAACTTCTCAGCAGAAAGAATATTTTTTTTACAAAAATGCAGACATTAGAAAATGCTTCAGAAAAGACAAGGTAGGCATAGACCTGAAGATTTTTCACATCAAAAATACCTAAAGCTGTATAAACAGGGGCTCTTGGGAAAAACTCCAATCCAAATCATATGGGAGAAAGCCAGAAGTGACTCAGTGGGAAAAGAGAATTAATCCTAACAGTACAAAATAAACTGAAATTAAAGATAGTCAAAGTCCCTACTAATCTGTACAAATCCAGGAGAAAGAAGCTATCTTAGGTGAGAGGGACCTAGTTAAACATTGGCAATTTGGCCCACTTATGAGAGATAATATTTTTCAGAATTAATTAGATGGCCTCTCCAGAAGGAAGAACAAGTTTATATCCTGTGAGAACAGGCCACAGATGAAAGTGAGAGATGGATATCCACACCATGATTAAGGATATCCTGGAACTGGGCACTTCCACAGTCCCAGCCTGTCATACTGTCTCTAGAAATCCCTGAAAAAATGGAAAAGAAAGGAACTTGTAAATCTGGCAATTTAATCAAACGAGAGACTCCAAGGCCTCACTACAGTCAAATCAGGGCAGGAGACACTCTCTATTGATCTCTGAGACAAAATATCAGCTTCTGGAAGGCTGAGGTCATAAGATAAAATTACAGAATGTTGCCCTAAATTGCCCACTCACAGTTCACAAACATAAAATAGGTCAAATTGTCTGACAGTGTATTCAGAGCTTCGAGGAATTCAAATCTTACACTGGATAAACTGATCTGAAAGATTATCCAGCTCTCAATATGGCAGATAAACTTTTTTATCTCCTTGTTTATGTATCACATTGTGGCAGAGCTACATTTCCACACCTAATCATCACAGTGAGGATAAAAAGGCACTCCATTCCACCTGACAATGGGAAACTGCCAGTGAAAACACTTGGAGTCATGAAGAGTCTAAACCGCAGGATTATATGCTGGAATTCTCATAACCAGCTTTAGATAAAAGGTATTTCCCACAGATAAATCACATTATGGAAGGAGTATCTTACAAGCATTTAATGCTTCAAATGTTGTTGGCAGTTTGTCTGTGCATGGAACCACAAGGGCTTCTTATTCTTCAGTGTCCTTCCTCATATAGCCAAACTGCCAGAAACGTTTGTAGCATTGATCTGTATTTTCCTGACCCCATGCACTAAAGAGCAACATTACAGACATATGAGCTCTCCTTGATATGGCACTTTCCCTGAGCTGATACCTTGTAGATTGTGAGCTATGTAATTAATGAGGCAAGTTATCACTCGTATAACCTAGAGGATCACACATTTAATATTATAAATCCCTGAAAAAAGTCTCCAGGATTAACATTTCTGGCATCAATAACCAGAAACTGGAAGTATTCATTTGGACATTATTTTTGGACACAGATGAGTGCTGTGAGAACAACCTCACCATTAAGAGTTACAATGGTAAGTCCAGAACTCTTACAGCTTTTTCTCCAGTATCCTCTACATGCTGCAACGACTCAGAGTAGCTGATAAAAGATTATGAGGTCACTGTCCTGAGCACCATGCACATTGGAAAAACTTTCCTAATGACTCCTGATTTCTTTTTCCCAGACTGTGAAGAGATGACAAAAGTGATGTCACTACTTGGTTCTAATGAGAAGGATCTAGCAGAGAGAAAGCACTGAAGCTTCAGCTCTCCCTTCCCTTCTGATGACTCAAAGCCCTAAAAAGTACATAATGGCTACAAACTAAAACACCTATAAAAACTAAATGCAATTAATACTGTGTACTAGCAATGATACAACACAAGAAGAATGAAGAAAGAAACCAGAAATTCAACTTATTTGAATTGAGCTCCTACTAGTTCAATCCTGTAATTACAAGCATTAAAAGACCACAGATTGTTGCTAGCTGGCTGTACCATCTTCTTTGCACTTGCACACAGTGGATGTAGTGAATTACAGACACTCCTGATCAAGGAGTTTTGATTTCAGCTGCATGGATATATGTGTTCGTAAATCAATCAACCACATTGTTGTGGTCAACTACAAGATTAAAAATAAGAACACAAATAGTTAGTTATAGTATAAAATCAATATTATTTTGTCATTCCTTGTTTACACTTTCTAGTGGCACACTGTATAATGTAATCTTATTTTAAACTGAAGTATTTTTTAAATATGCTTATTGCTATAAACAAAGACAGACATCTGCAACATCTAAAATAATCGTCTAAATGCTACATACTGTGGAGGGTTTTGTATATAAGAAGTAGATGCTTATAGTATGATTATTCACTTCTTCCCAAAGCCATTTCCCTTCTTTGGAAATCATTTTCATACTTAGACATTGAGCTACATCAAGCAGAACTCATATTTGTAACATACGTGAGTAAAAAGTGTCATATTCTCCAAAAGACAATATGAGGATTTTATCCTCACAAAGATGCCCATTGAAAGTCTTACTATACTGAGCACAACCTGAGAGTTGAATGTATAAGGTATTATACCAAAGTCAACATAGTTACGATCAAATCATCATCAATATTTCAGCATTGTAAAGACAGCAATATGAAATTAGTTTTTCCTACAACATTTGGTACTATACTATAAAACATAAATTATGTATAAAGTATTTTGAAGTTGAATGAGCGAAGTTACTCTGTCAATAATTCAGGCAGTACAAGAACAGCAATTCCCCATGTATAAGTGCTTCCAGCAGCATTTGGTTCTGTTCTTACTGGTTCTATTGCTATGTCTTTTTTCTTGGAGTTAAGGTGGAAACATAAAATGAGGGTAAGCTATAGCTGTGTAATACACAAATAAAATAGTGAAATTTTTTTGTCCTGATAATTCTTTTTATGTAAAGGCCTAAGTTTCTTCAAATAAAGCTATCTTTTCAGAATGAAAGAAATCAAAATAAAAAGTTTTTACAAATTTAAGTCCAAACCATCAGCATTACTTTCCAATTGCTACCGAAGAAAATAAATAATTAAGCTTCCAAAACTAAGGGACAGGAGTATCTTTCATAAGAGTAGAAGCTGAGACTTCTGGGCCTGTATAGGCTAGAGCAGGCTTGGGCAGGATCTCATCAATAAGTATCTGATGGAAGGGTGTAAAGGAGACAAAGCTAAACTCTCCTCAATAGGGCCCTGTGACAGGGTAAGAGGAAACAGATGGGAAGATCAGCGTGTGAAATTCAATCTGAAAATAACAAAACCCTATTTTACTGTAAGGGTTATTGAACACTTGAGTGCAATGCCCCAAGATGTGGAGTCTCCATCACTGGAGATACTCAAAATCTGACAGGACATGGTCCTGGGCAACCTCTTCTAGCTGACCTCTGCAGGTGATCTCCTGAGGTCCCTTCCAACATCAACTGCTCAGCGATTCTGTAAATTAATTTTCCATCAAGATGTATTTTTTTTTTTTACTGAGGTACACCTCTTGATGTCATGCATAAAGTACATATAATAGAAAATTAATCTGTAATACTTTTTCTTCAAATCCATAGAATTCATTCATTCTCATTTTCAACTATACAGAGCTTCATCAAAAAACAAACTAGACACCAGTAAGTAGATTGTATCAAGGGTAACTCACATGTTATAATGATGGATCAAATATCTCCAGTTGTTTGAAAGCAGGTAGGTCTTTTTTCCTTCTAACACATCTAAGGCAGGTGTACCTCATATCCCATCCTACATATGCTTTCTATGTAACTTGAAGCTAGGACACGTGATGCATAAATAACATCTAGGCTGCTTCTGGCTGTCCTAGAGTGAAATGTAGGAGATACGTTGAATTGTATTCAGTACTGCCATCGAGCCCTTCCATTAATCACTGGGATAAGAATTATGAGACTGGTCAAAAGTTGGTCTAATGACTTGTACCAAAAATAAGGCCACAATACATGACAGTATCCAAGCAAACTTGCAACATACATATTTCTTTTCACCCAAAAATCTAAATGTTTGTGGTCTGGATAGCATCTTTTCAGACTGTTTGTAGGTAATGGGCTGAGTGGGATAACAGAAGTTTAGCCCCACTAAAAGATACCTCTCTAATTTCCAGAGGCTGAAGGAAATTCTAGGTACCAGAACGGCTCTACTGTGAAATCGTGAAGAATTCCACTTCTAACAATCGCAGGCTTTGCAGCAGAAAACAAAGGGAACAATCTCTCTATCTCTTAATGAAGAAAGTAACTCATGAGGAAAGTTACTAAAATGTACACCCTAAATTAGTCAATGAGAAAAGAATACTATCAAATAGATAGTTAGGGAGAAGGACATCACTCTTGTCCAAGAGACTCGCTGCTTAAGAAGCTAAGTAACAGTAGAAGGAGTAGACATGATGGATCATGACCATTCCTATGACTGAGCTTGAGCACCAAAACAACGTGGCAGCTGTAATGACAATACTTATGGTTAGAAAGAACATTTTGGAAAGCACATGCACAGAATGCAACTGTGAAGTCTCACAGGATATATGAAATGGACCTTTGATTCAACTACTTTCTCTGCAATGGGAAAATTTCAAAGCTGGTACTAATTTCAAGGTTAGATCAGTTTGTTTTGCAGGCAAGTTTTAAGTATCTTCAGTCATGGAAATGTCACCATCTCACTTGCCAATCTTTTGCAGTGCTTTGTTACCCTCACTGTGATTTTTATTCCTAATATCCAATCATAATTTTCCTTGCTGTGATTTGTATGTGTCCCCATTTTCCCCTTGCCGTGCATGCCTGATAAGAGCTTGGCTCTTCTCAGCACCAAATGAACTGGTTTAGTTGAGGACACTTTCATAAGATCCTGTTTAGTCATTTCTTCAGACTGAACAAACAGCTCTTTCAACTTCTTACATGCCAGTGCTCCACCTCCTAATGATGTTGGTGTTTCTCTCTGCTGGATTTTCTGCAGTTTGTTCATATCTCCTATTATGGAGTCCAAAACTGTACACCTCTTTGAACAGAGGTTAATATGTACTTCCCTAAACCTGCTGGCCATGTATACCATTGGCCTTCTCTGCTGTGAGGGCACACTGCTGAATCATGTTCTCATCACAGATGGCAGACAGGTTAGTTAAGTACAACTTTGTCTTGGTAAATCCATGTGGATTCTTTCATTCACTCTCTTGTCCTGCATGTACTTGGATATACCATCATGAAAAAAATACAGATATCCTGATGGGGCTGAAGATATTAAAAGAATTGAAGATGACTCAAGAAAAGAATAATCATTTTACATTATTATATACATGGTTTTAATAGAAGTCCATTATTATAATGACTGCCTTTCAAATCTTGACCTTCCTTATTGATAGATTGAAGCTTAGATATTGTCCTCCAATTCACTATTGTGAAGCCATTTTATTTTCCCTGTTCTCTTCTAAACAGAAGGGCATACCAAATTGTAAAAAAATACTACCTGGCTGAAGCTGAAAGTCTTCTATGTTCTGTGCTCTGTATTCAGGTTCCCATGACCTGAAAAATTTTTTGCATTCATTTTAAAGTGCCGCTTTGCATTTTTGTAAGGCCTAGAATTAGAGAAAGGGCACTACATACAAGATAAGTAATGCGTAGATTCTACAGATCTTTCTGTCTAGGTTGAGCACTCAAATACCTATGTATAAATACACATACATTGCATTGCCATAATTAGGCATCTCAGCTAACACTTCAGCAGAGAGTTATCTAAAAGAATACTCAGCTTGCAGTTCTTTAAACCTAGTCAAGAGGAAACTCTAAGACATCCATGTTTCCGAAAAACTCTTGTTTCAAGGATAAGGTATCTCAAGACTCAAGAAAAATATCCTCCATTTAAGGCCCATAGATCAGAGAGCCGTTCAGGAATATAAACAGCCATTTCCACTTCCCAGGAACTGAGAAAAGCAACTTCTTCCTTTACACGGTGCTCAATAGTGGCTGCAAATCCTTAAAAAGGGAGATTAGAGCATTCATCTGGGAAATATTCTGGCCTTCAGTCCCTTAACTAGTGAATGACTGTATATTTTATGTTTGAGTCATTCTAGACAAAATACAGAAACGATCATAAGTATAACAGATCCGTTGACACAGGCTTTGCAACAGAATGTTTCAAGTCTAAAGAAGGGCAAGGATTTTCTCACAGTAATTATGACAAGTCTTCATGAGAAAGCCTACATGGAATCTTGCAGAAGATGCTGCAAATGGCTTGTATTTTTAATGACAAGTAGTTTAATTAAAATCAGTGAAAATAAAGTAAGAAATACAGAACTTATGGTAAGATATCTTTTTTTTTTAAATAGACCTATGGAGTCACACCAAAAGAAAATTAGGACATCTCAATTTTGCATGTATTAGCTGTCACGAGTTATTCCAGAAATGCACCATATTTTCATGACTGGCTTCTTTCTTGGCTTTAAGACTGATAGATTACGACAAATGAGAAAGGATAAAATAAATATTATCCTACACTCCATATGATCTGAAATCCTTACAGACCCAAATAACAACTAATTCCAGGTTCTACTACTTCCCGGCCCCTTTGCATGAAGCAGGAACAGATGGACATCTCAGAGCCAGCTCAGAAGAGAGAACAGACAAAGAATCCAGAATACTTCAGCATTAGGGTCGTTGCTACCAAGTGAGTAGAAAAAGCAAATGGAGGTGAACTTCATTTAGTCGTGTAGATTTATCTGTGAAAAGAGCAGAGGCATCTCTCAGAAGGAAAGAAAATTTAGAGAAAAAAGCGATTATACTGTGAGAGCATATGACAGAAAGCTAGAAAAGGGTATGGGAACTGTATTAACTTAGAATGCTAACGACTGAGACATATGTATTATGGGATTACAGGGTTAAAGCAAGAGATATTCTCATTGCTATCAGCCTGGTCTGTGAGAGTTCAAATTTACCAATCATCCTGAAGCCAGCTGTCCCTCCTATTCCATTCTAAATTTAATAGTCTTGAGAAAATGTTATCTTTCTAAATTAAAATGATTTGCAAAAGACAGGGTAAACCACTGCCAAGTAAGATAACCACTTAGCCACACATACATCTTCCACTCTCACTGAACACACTCTCCCTGCTTTTACTATCTCACACTATACACTTGTTCCTGAAGAGCATCTACAGTTTTAAAGAAGACATTTCAGTACTTTTATCCTTTGCACCTTTAATCCCTTCCTTCTTCTTTATTTCTCCCCATGATAAATCAATTCTGATAGAAGCCTCCATTTTCCAGATGCATATGACATTGGATGCCTAGAGATATATGAAATTTGTCAAATTCATTAAATTCTTGCTTTCTTGGTTTATCTTGAATTCTGCAATTGACAATCGACTAAATAATTTTTAATTGTGCACATACAGGCCAATGGATAGTCTTGCAATGTCTTTAATACAGGCTAAAATTGAGGTTCAGTTGAAAACACCAGGACTAAAAATCTGTTCAAGATAAATTAATAATAATTTCATACTAAAATTTGGTCTGATATTATATTAATAACATGAAGTAGATGGCAAACATTAACAACAATTATTAGCCTTGTAGGACCTACTCAAATCTTATTAAGATGTATTCCTAAACTAAAATACTTGAATTGTTGATCAATTTATAAAACAATATTAAATATCATTTCAAACCATCATCTGAATTTTGTGCAAGTCTGACAAAGAGACCTTTGGTTTACTTTGACCGCAACTGCCACAAAATCACTTTAGAAGGCAAACCACATACGCAGAAAATTTTTGGGTGATGAGTAATGCTCAATCCATTTAAATTAAGCCTTAATGTATTTGATTAATTTGTTATCAGTCAAATGTATGATACTTCGCTGACATTGTTTCTTGTCATTTCTAATTTGCTGTCTATTATGCTTTCTGGGAATTTTCAATCATGTATTTCACCAAATACAATCATAAACACCTGAATAGGAAATAATCTAATACACCTGCAATGGGATAATGTAATACAAAACTAATACATGATGCACCCATTCCAACTGTTCAAATGCAATACTCTTCTCAAGATATCAATGCAATATTCTGAAGATGAGCATAAGTTCCTGTTTACTTCAATATCCTTTATAATGTACAGAAAAATATCTCTTAAAGATGATAGAAGAATTTCAGTTCTCAGATTCAGCCTCAAGGGCCACCATCAGAAGGTGGTTTTGTAACTAACTCCATTGCAAATTGCATCTTCATTATGGAAGGACAGAGACAATAATTGTCATAGATCCAGCATAAAAGACAAGGAACTGTTTCAAAACATGGGCACTGAGGTATCAAGTGTAAGCTATATATAAATATGTTAGGTGCTGCCAGTAGTCACTACTTTTCACTATAGTGAAAGATTACCAATAGGTTTGATAAAACTTCTGAAAATGAAATGGCAAACCTGTAGATGAGGCATAATGGTATCAAGAGAAAGTAGCACAGATTACTCATGATTTACTATCATGAGAAAATTGTCACCAATGTCAGGATCTGAGTTAACAGCAAATTATTTAAAAAATTATTGAAAATGTGTCACAATTTATTGCTAGTGGTGATATGGTAGTCTTAATACACCATTTAAGTAAAAAAATGTTCATTATTTGAAATGTCAAGTATAGAACATGGTGGATTGTGCTAGATCAGCTATGTATGGCTAAGTAACAGATTTTGCCCCAACTACCTGCAGGTACTGCCAGATGAGAATTCCCCTGAGTGTCTCAACACAAAATAAACCAGGATGTGTCTCAGGCATCAACTGTACAAATGACACTATTTTTATTGCAGATCTTAGAGAAGAGGAAAACAAAGACCAAGACCCAACATCTATGAGGATGCTGGGGGGCAGTAGGTGGGAAGGCTATGAATGGAACTGAATACCAAAATGCAGACACCTGAGGAACTCTACACAGACTATAAATAAACAAGAAGCACTTGCTCATCCTAAGATAGGTGAGAAGAAATCGCAGTTTGGCACACCCTACGTTTTAGGCTTGAGAAAAATATAAAATAAAGTTGCTTACCTGTGGTTTTGTATTGTAAACTCTCTGGGATTAGGAGTATTCTTATTGTATGTTGCCAGAGAATTTAAGGTCACTGAGCTTTCATGAGATCTCTCAACTCTTTGATAGTATAAACACAAGTATCTGTATAAAGTCATTATCTAAGGAATCTGATAGCAACTTCTCCATACTCAGTATTCTTTAGATACTCTGTCGATAATTTTGAGTTCTTAAGAATATACTTTACTTACCAAAATGTTAATTGTGCTCAACCCATTCATTCAGATTATCAAGGTTTTACCATAGTCTGATCCTGGTTTATGAAGTATTTTGTAGAAGTTTCCATTTTTCAGCATCTGCCAATTTGACTAATGCAATTTTGGTTTCTTCCTCCAAAACGAAAATACTCAGCAGAATCAAACTTTGGCATGTCTCTAACTGACAACTTATTTCAAGACACTGAACAAAGGAAACAAACAGGTGAGAGGAGCACGACAGCTCTCATACCTGACTTTGTTGAGGCTAGTTTGGAAGTGGGACACATATAAATGTGCCTTTCTCTTTGTTTTACTATTAGAGTATCCCTCTAGTTACTGACTTTAAAATCTGGTAGAATAAGCTATCATTTATAGTCTCTATGATCAAAGTCTCTTATCTAGTAAAACTTCAATCTATTACAACATCTACATTTAAGCTAATACAGTGTTTGGGTTTGTTTTCTATAATTAAGGTTTTAAGAATCACAGTATCATTTGATTTCCTTAGATCCAACTATATTTTTAAAACAAAAATGTTGCATATTCTATATTCCTTTCATTATGCAATTTTGTAATTCTATTTTAAGATGGAACTTGGTTTTTCATAAATTATGGTTCATGAATCATTAATGATTTCTGCTCAGGTTCTAGATAATTAATGTTCTTTTCCTCTTCATATTCCAAGCTAAATGATAATAAAATATTATATTAGACTTTTAGAAAGCAATATTTATTGTCATATTTTTCTTTTTTGAAAACTATAAACCATACTGTGGGATGATTTCAGTTCTTCACAATTGTCTTTAAAAAGGAATTCTCAGATGTGGAGCACATTTTCAAGCTAATATCCTTAATAAAATGAAATATCCAGCCTATATAACAAAGAAAACACTTATGTACCATGTATTTTGGAATTTGTATTTTTTTTGGGGGGGAGATATTTTGTGAGTTTTTCTCCCATTACTTATCAGTACTCATCATACTTGGAGTATATATCTTTCATAGTCAAAACTGATTGATAAAGGTGTTGAATGTACTGACATTCTGAAGCTAGTTCTTTACTTGGAACATGTTACCAGTGCAGTAGTACTAGTGTGATGAAAGTACCTGTAACATGCATATATGCTGGACGTGAGCAAAACAGTGCTTTTAATGGCACAGAGGAATTCTCCCATTCACTCTCCAGAGTAATTAGTCAAACCAGGAAAATAAACTTCATTTACTGAGGAATATAATTTTTCCTTTGAGGTGCATGTGTATATATATACACATATAAATAAATGGCCTTTCTCACCCCTTCAACCAACAGCTTTTTGATTGACAAATTTTCATCCGTGGTTTTCTGAAAAGTCTCTTACCTCTTAAGATTTATAAAACTATTTCCATAGTACTTGATTAAAGTATACCTATCCTTCATTCTACTATAATAATCCGATTGTCTTTTATAAACAGTAAGTCCCTTGACTGAACTGTTTGCACTCTAATGCATTCTAAGGGTCTGTTCATCCTACCATGCAGAATTAAATAAATCACAGCCTTCTGTACAAACCATGTTAAAAAGTTACTGCCCATCAGTAAAAAGCAGATTCAGATATGTTCATTCTCTGGCTAACTTTATGGACTGTAAATTTAGCAAGTGCCCTAGCAACACTGTCTATTCTTACACATTACCTCCACTCCCTAGCGTAAAATCACATTTTACTTTGCTTATGACTACAACTGCTTTATTTAAGTTGGAATTTCATATGTCAGACATCTACCTCAGACTAAGGAGTTCTAAGAAAGAAGATCTAGAGTCACAGGAAAAAAATACAGGAGCAGTAAATGTGAGTTAGCATATGAAGGGAAATACAGATGAAATTAAAATAAAACTAAATGAGAAGACAGAAAATAGGCCCCAACTCATATGGGCAAGACCAGAAATTTGGAGAGGGGGCATTGAAAAAATTAAAATAGCGGAGTAAAAAGACCGGCAGCACTAGCCTCCATAGGTAAGACGAAGAGCTGTGAAAGGACACAAAGATGCACAGGATATTTGGAAAAAAGGCTAAAGCTAAGACACTTGGACAGACTAGAAGACTTGAACTTTCACCAAGGAACCAGAACCATCTGTTAGACACTCTGCTAGAATACATTTGCCCAAACTGAATCACATGCTAACTGAGCAAATGTCAGCAACACTTTCCACAAAATAATAAGGCACATGACCGCTGGCTACTCCTACCAAGCATTCTAGTAAAGCACACAGAGTTCTGTGCAGCACATCTTGAAGTGCCATATCTGTTATCCACCCACATCAGGCTCATCTAGTTAGTGGCTTGCAAGCTTGATAGGGCGTAAAAGATGACTGACTTGGCCATGAACACTCAGGGTCATAGCCCCATGAGTTGCTACCATGCAGCTGGTCAGCTGTGAAGCAAAAATTGCACAGGCCTAATGTATCTGAGTGTTGATACCACAAACATAATGGAATTGCCAATTTATCAGTTTGTTTTTACGAACGAACAGAAAAAGGAAATTATGTATATACAATTATGTAAAAATATTACAACTAGTCACACTGAAAGGTCAAGAAATAGCACAAATAAGACTTTATTATCTTAATTCAATTCCTGCTTATGTGTGCTTCTTCTTCCCTCAGTAAACCTGCTTCAGCCTATGTAACCTACTCCAAAGGTTGGTCATGACTCTGTATCAACAAAACCTGCTAAATGTAAAGTTAAACAAAAAGGAAAATATAGTCTGAATGAACTATAGGACTGCAAGGGAGAAAAGAAGAAATTAATATGGAGGGTAGTGCAATGTTGCCCTAGAGACACAGACTTTCCCTATCACAGATGGTTTTTTGACAGTAGGAAAGTTGCTTAAATCTCATTGGGCAAGAATGATCATTGAGCATGTAACTTTCAGGGTGCCTAACTGTATATCCTGAGTTTACACTGTAGAAGTTTAACTGTAAAAATTTGCAGTTGCCCTGGCACTCAGAGGAAATTGTGTTTTGCACTTTTCAATGGTTTGTGATGACAAATGTTCTGCAAAATGGGAAATCAGGTTTTAGGTATTTTGAACCAGGCATCTAAAATTACTCAATAATGTTGACCTTAATGTCTCAGGGCTTCACATATCCATTTGTAAAATGGAGTAATAACACCCTGTCATCAAACAAGGTTGTTTTTGAAAAGAAATGCATTATATTTTCAAAACTCTGCTGTGAAATATGTGAGGAAAAGAATTATCTTTATAGAAACATCTGCAAACTGTGCACTATAGGCATAAGCTCACACTAGCAATGAGAAAATAAAATGCTAAGTAACAAATAACTAAGGGAGCACCATTCATTTTGTATGATTAAAGGGGAGTGAATTTTATCTGAAGAATACCATGTGACAACATATGACATTCAGACATACACGGAACATGCCATCAACATGTAGCCCCCATGTCACAATTTATGGGCAGACTATCTGCAGTCAAATATGGGTACAGAGATACAGGACTGTCTGCAAAAGCCAGTTTGGATCTACTAGGGCTTCTTAGTCAACTGCATGCAGTTACAGTGCTCCTCAAACCAGCTAAAGTCAAACAATTGTATCCATGTTTGCATGACACTGAATCTAAGCTGTGAAGTCTGGGTAGACTCCAGCTCACGCTGTATAGATTTAGGCTGGGTATCATTCCTCTATGTATGTGAATCTAAACAGAACCGTAGACAGATTATTAGCTGGTATGGTTGATCTTGGCATGGATAATGTCATCCACAGGCAGCACTGATGAACGTTAATTCACCATGTTTTCCAGTGCTTCTGGGTCTGAGAACCTAAATTTGCTCTCCTCACTTGTATGGCACTATGCCTAGACATAAGATCTTTAAGGTGAGAGGATTACAGAGTGCAGTACAAAACAGCTTTTTTACCCATTATATGAACTCCATCTTTCTAAAAATTATTCAAAACTGACTTTATAGGACTTTCTTTCCATATTTTCTCTTTGTCTCCCTTCTAAATAGAATATGTATATTCATGCTTAAGTTTTAACAAACAAAATCATTTCTCCAAATTTGTTATAAACCACTAAGTCAGGCAGCCACCATACTTTCCCCCATTCTTTCTGCTTTTCTATGCAAATCATTAATTATCCTTTTCTTCGTGCTTATTCCAAAGAAGACCCGTTGTAAATCTGAAGCACCTGAGTGTTAGATTCTTTTGTGTACAAAACATTAAAAAGGAAGGCCCATCCCACACAATCTAGTAATAACACCAAAGTCAATTACATGTATGTGAACCAAACACTTCTCTCTCATTGCTGCCAGGAATCCCTAGTCACATTTTTTTTTTTTATTTTCACTGTCATCTAAATTATCTCTGAAAACATCAGACATTCTCATCTTATCCTCTCTTCTCAAATGTCAGAAATACTTCATGTTCCTATCAGGTGCTTCTCCATATGTTTTTATTCCTTCATGAACTTAAGTATAATCAGTCAAATATTCCAACAATTCTTTAGGATATTTTCTGTTTGTATTATGGCAAGTCTGAGATGATACAAAAGAGTATGCAACCCAAGAAGATTCCCATGTAAAACATGTCTTCTCTATTTCACTCTTTTCCTTTGTAATGTTGGATGGGATTATGGGTGACTTGTCTTGTTTTAGTCTAATCATACTTGTCATTGGCTGATCCTCAGGGAGGAACACCAATTTTTTTTCTAAACAAAGACATCAGTTTCTCTCTTTTCAGACTACTTTTTGTCACTGTATCCATTTTGTCTAACTATTTCCAGCTCAATAGACAATGCTTCCTGATTCGTGTTCTAGTATTATTTTGTTTCAGGTGATTCTCTTTATGATTTAATCTGGCAGAGAGAGAGAAGAGAAAGGCAGGAGCAGGGGGACGGGGGCGTGGAGATGTGGTGAGAGAGGGATGAATGGAAAGATAGATTAATGGAGAGAGAGTGACGGGGGGGAGAGAGGCAGGGAGGGGGCACAGGGAGGGGAGAGACAAGTGGGCAGAGAAACTAAAAGACAGATGGAAGGAAAGGGAAAAAAGAAAAAGGAGATATTAAAGAAAGACCTCTATGCTCCAGATTGACGTATTTCAGTAACGTAATATTTTAATGAATGTATTTTTCCCCAAACAGTTCAGCTAGAAGTCATGTATGAATAGTAATTACTTCAGCAGATGAAAATTATTGTACAAATATAAAACTTTACCACAGACAAGAATGGACTGATGATACTCATCTGGAAAGGGAACAGTTTTATATCTCATTCAGTACCTGAACAAATCAAACCTAGGACCAACACATGCATAACTGCATAGTTCTCGCTAAGTCTATAAAAATATAGTCATAATGCTTTGAGAAGTTCAATCTTCTATACTTCAAAGTCCATGCCACAGAGAAAAATGCAAGTCCACTTCAAACAGTTTTAACACTTCTGAAGCTATCAACACTTTAACACATTTCTTACTCATTCAAAAAGTCATCACACAAAAATAGCAGAGTTGAGAAGTGTAGTTCAGAAAGGATTCAATATAGTACAAACAGGACACTCCCTTATTTTGCAATAAATTGCCTTTAGAATCCAGTAAAGTATTTGTCTTCCAGATTTTCTAATAATTCTACTTTTCTACATGAAACATAAATGAAGAATCATTCTTGAGTGATGTGGGGTTTTTGTGACTACATTTTTAAACAGAATGTGAAACTCAAGGCTGCTGGATTATGATGAGAAGATTAAGATTCAAGTAACCCTGTACCATTGTTCTGCTTTCCAAGCAAGTATCCTGACCAATAATGCTTGAACATTTTGGTTTTAATGTCTTTAATCTATTTCTATATTTTTATGTAACTATATATAATCTTTGGACCAGGCAAAGTGTATGTTGGGTAAACAAGCTGTTAATACAACTCACTTGGGATAATGATGGACTATAGTCTTGAGCCTGAGCCTCCACAACAGAGGTGAGCAACACGGTTATCAGCTTAATTACTGTCTTGGACTCTGTTAGACTCTGTGTCATTTCTATGCTCAGAAACTTAGATCACTACAAGTATAAAAATCAATGCAGTTCAAGGGGAAAAGCTGGTATTTCTTCATTAAAGCTGGCTTTAAAAAAAAAAAAAAGTGCTAAAAGTTTATCCACTTTAATTTTACTACCTGATTCAGTAGGACTAGCTGCTCTTCTCAACTAAGTCAAACATTCATGCACGACTACAGCCATACAAACAGACACCTCTATTTTCCTGAAAAAAAGATGATGACTGGGCGGGAAGAGTACAAGGACCTTGAACATCATCATATCATTTGAGGAATACATGCCTCTAGGGGAAGGAACTTGGCTCTTTTTCCTGAAGCATAGATCCATAAAATGGACACATAACTACCTAACTGTGACTGAGCTCATTTCAAGATTTTTCAAGGTTTCCTCTATAGCCAAGACATCACTCAAATTTATTTGCAAAATTTCTTCAGTATGTTTTTTTCCCACTTGCATTATTTTCTGGAGGATGGTGATACCCATCCTTGTCTCATTAGCATTTAAGTAACATCCTTCAACAGAAAAAAAAAGTAAAGATAAAGTGAGCATTTACACTTAAGTTTTTAAGCTGTAGTGGAAAATACTGACCTGCTGAGAAATTGATAGGCTAGCTCACTATTGGTTAAGTGAAACACATAAACACAACTCGGTAGTGTTTCAAATGGAAAAGAGAATCTAATGATCAAAGCACTAACAGAATTTGAGATGTGTAATAGTTAGTGCAGTAACACTCAGTTACATAGTATCATTAGTATGTTCAGTGTCTAGTTACAGAATACATTGCTGGAAGCCAAAATACATTTTCTTCACTTGGAATGTGAACTAATGTTTAGGTGTGCAAGTCTTCAGCTGTTATGCTAAAGCTCAATGATCACAGTCTAATCCTGAGAATCCATTGGAAGGGCTATGTGGCAAACCTCTCTTTGGATGCTGTAATTGCTGCTCAGAGCATATGCTTAGTGACTGAAAAATCTGTTCAAAAAAACAACCAACTACTTGATGGAAAAAATCAGATACTGCATTACAGACAACCAACTTCAGCACAGCAGCAATACAAAATTAAGATATATAATACCTTTTAAATGAGAAATTAAGCCATTACTTCACTTTCTGACAATTTTTAAGTGGGTCTAAAATCACTAATTTTAGCCTCATGTGTTTGTTATCAGGTTTCTCAGCATTTTCAAATCTAGCAGAAAACTCTTTACATGATGCCCATCAAAACTAAAATGAAAACACCTTTAGAAAGAAAGTAATTCTTCATACATTTATCAAAAGTCTTATAAATACCAACTTTAAATGGGAAACAAATATTTTAATAGTTCATATTTTTGTCAAGTTCTCTGCAGCACTGTGCCCTAATGGAGTTGCAAGGGGAGATTCACCATCAAAATTATAGAGCGTTTGACTGTGATGATGTGAATGTTAGGCCATGTGACTAAAATTGCAGATGATCAGAAGTATGCCCTGAGCAGTGCTAACAGAGTCAGGACAGCCTGCTTCGCTGCTCTGATAAATCTGCGCTCATTTAAAATAGTTCCTGACAACTCCCTCTGGGAGTGTCAATTCAGCTCTTTGAAAGGTAGCATCTGCCTTTTAGTTGCAGTGAAAATAAAGCAATCATTTGCAGAGTTTCATGTGCTTTACCTGAGGTTCATCTGATGGCCAGTAAGGTGGGAGTGCAATAGTCTGAAATGGATCTGGTATATAGATTGCTTTCTATAAAGCTGAAAAAGAAAATCCCCAAAGACCTCAAAATAACTGAAGGTACTTTTCAAGAATATAATGAATTGTCAGTTTTACTAAAAGGTTCATTTTCCTTGGAAAGATCTCAGCTGTATTCTGGACTTTTCTAAGAATCCCAGAAGGCTGTAACAATGCATGCTGCATGACAGTTGCTGAAAGTCCTGACGGTGCCACAGCAACTCACAAGTAAGGTGAAATTCATCAAGAGAGATGTGTACTATGGGCCAACCTTCTGGACTAGTTGTTTTTAACTCCTCTAGGTTGAAACTCTTCAGGAATGGTGACATCTTGTGTCATTTAAGAAAGTCATATTAGTCATATTTTCAAAGAAGATTTGGGTAATTAGATACTATGAAGACTAGCCAAAGTAGTAAACTTTCTTCAAAAGAAGTCTAGACATTCTGGCTCCATCCTTTAAAAAGTAATCCTCAGGCTGCTTTCCTATTCTCTCCCAAGTTATTTTTTTCCAACCCAAGAACACAATTAAACAGAAATACCACAAAGGGACTGAGCTCCTTCCTTCTGCCTTTTTTCAGAGGCAGTGGTTTTGGTTTTGGCATTTTCCCAAATAGCTAGGCAGGTTCACCCACAAGTGCTATGGGTCATCAGCACAAAGACCAGACAACACACACCACCTGTGTGTATTATCTTGCCACTCTCTAAATACATTTATTTGCCACTTCTTAATTTTCACCAGTCTTTGAGGAAGGTCCTGAAATTGGATCTCTACCTCCCTGTCCAGGAAATTATCATGCCCCACTTCCCAAATCAATCCTGTACCCCGATCTGACTCTTTTGACCCACACTGTGTCCTTTCAAGCTACTCAATGAGTTCTACTCTATGTTCAATTTTTCCACTCCATTTTCAAACCTAGTGCCTTCTGTATTCTCCAAAAGCATTAACTTTGATCTTTTTTTTTTCCCTACCAGACTCCCTGGCCTTGGGCTAAGTATCTGCAGCAAGGTTCTCTTTTTCAAGGCTACCATGAGCAACCTCAGGATTCTACTTCCTAAACTTTTCCCCCTTTTCAAGTTGGGTGTCACAGTTATACTGAGAAAAGGAGGGATGACGATGAGAGCAAAATTCTATGAGAACACTATTTAGTTACTGAGGGAAGGGAAAGAAAGCTCTGTTTGTCTCTTACCACCATCATAATTAGCTGATTTATTCCCTGGTGGTTGTCTACTGAAGCAGGCAGCCTAACAAGGAGGATGTTCCCTTGGCATTTTAAAAAGCAGATATTTCCTAGCAACCTCTCTTGCTTTTCTCAAAACTTGTTTCCTCAGTCTGTGCCCTCTTGCAACCAATGAGCTTCAGAGCAAGAGAAGGAGAAGTAAATATTGCAACAGTTCTTGTCATGGCAAAAACTATTTATGCATTTGACACACATGACAAGATTTCTGTTGCTGTTACTCCGTTTCTGACATCTACACCTATGTAACTCTTTCTTGCTTGAAAGACAGAGATGTGGAGGCTCAATGCTGAAGCTTCTCTCTTTTTTGGTTAAGCAGTACCAACTCAGTAAGTACCACGGACCAGGAATGGCTTCAGCTACTGTAAAGCTTTCTCCTGAAATAATTCATTAATTCCAATTCACCAGTTTAAGTGAGGAAATGATACACACCCCACGTACACCTCAAACCATCTTTCTACTGCATGACATTTAAGAGGAAGCATGTCATCACTGGGGAATGACCTTACTCTTTACTCAAAACCTGTTTCCCACGAAAGAGGAAAGTAACATCATTCCTCTACACACAGCTGTTTCATTTCATCTTCACACATTTCTTTCAACAATTAAAGTTTGAATTTTTCATGCCTCACCTTTGCTGTTTCAGGTAATATAATGGTAGTCCTGTTCAAATGCATTTCATTACTTGCTGAAAATTAAAAAAAAAAAAAGGAATTCCTCCAACACCTAAAATGCCACATAAATTTTTATAAGGATATTAGATACACATCAGTAGTTGTATTTTTTGTAAGTTATTAGAGGCATCTCTAAATGCATTATGTCCTGATCACCACCATACGGGTAGTCTATATTTACATTCTCAAAAGAAATAGATTTTTCTGTGGAAATATATATATATATTTCTGTGGAAATATATACTTAACTATATACAGAAAAGTGTATTTAAAATTACTGAGGTTCCAAAGGCAAGGATTAAAATTCTGGTGCTAAGTCATCTTGCTTATATAT